>NW_024542393.1:0-17257 GCF_016758785.1 Suillus bovinus | reverse complement strand
TGCAAACGAGCGAGCTAGAACAAACACTGTATTTCGTGACCGAAACGGACAATGCATGACTCTCAAAAGGCTGCGTCTCCGACGCAGGCTTGGAAGAATGCGCCAAAAGACACCACGAACCCAAGAAAACTGTATGTCAATCATGAAGTCCTGTCCTCGTATCTGAAATAGGTCGCACAAGGAGAGCAAGAGGTCGTTATGATAGACAATCCCCCTGCATCTACGAATTTGCGTAACTGATGTCCGTCTTATCTTGGCTACTGAGGGTTTCGATGTAGTCAATAGGGAGCCGTTCTTGTATCAGCGAGCGAGAAAATAAGTCTAGTCCTTCCAGTGATTCTTCCCGCACAGTTTGGATGACCGAGTTCACGTCCATTGGAGTTGTAGAGTAAATACAGACGCGACCAGCGTTTGACTCGCGTCATCGACAAAATTTTAGTTTTCGGATTGGCTGCGGGTCACGTTACAGCGCGCACTATCCAAATTCAAACCCAGATTTACCAGTCCGTCTATCGACGGCTTGGTCACACAAGCACAGTGTATTCAGGACTGGTTGAGTTTGAATTTGGATCGTTAGTACCCCTAGCGCGTGATTCTGCGCTGAGTAGAAATAGTTCTGCCCACAACACTAGGACCCGCCGGGTCCCCGAAGGCGATTGCATGCTATGCATATAAATATCGTCTCTGCATTGGTTCCCCATCCATGATCGTATCTCTGCGATTCGCTTTAGCTTCCTCTACGTCAAGTTTAAAGCACGTACGCACCATGACGACAAAGGTGCACCTTGTTGCACAGACAGGATTCGGCACTGGGACGAACGAACTATATGATCGGTGAGTTGACTATCATCCGCGTGATCCACATATGCTAATACAACGTAGGGCTCGCCCCTCATACCCAATGGAGTGTTTCGTACATTCGCCAGGTATCCAAGAGCACGGCACCTTTGAACATTGTCGAGTGAGTCGCACACACTACTATTTCTTCCTTCAATTGGTTTTCAGAATTGGGGCAGGGACTGGTATTTTCACACGTGCCTTGTTGGCTCACTCTGAGTGGGCTACAAGCATTGGTGCGCTGAGAGCCATCGAACCTAGCGACGGCATGCGTGATGTGTGGATGAAGACTGTCGACGACGATCGCAGCTCTATTGTCAAAGGGACATTCGATGCCACCGGTGTGGAAGACGGGTGGGCAGACCTTGTCATTATCGCACAGGTAAGTAGTACTGTCGATACAAGGGTTGTTTACCGCATCGGACTTCTAGGCATTCCATTGGTGCCCCGACTATGGGAAAGCATCGGCTGAATTCGGCCGTATCTTGAAGAAGGACGGCGCAGTTGTGTTTATCTGGAACCTTGAAGACAGGTTTGCTCCTGTTATTTCTTTGCATCATTCTTCTGACGCTGTTGAAGGGATGGTGCAGGTTGGGTTGCACAACTCCGTGACTGCATCGAAGTTCATGAGAAAGGGACGCCCCAATTTCGTCTGGGTCTCTGGAGAAAGACGTTCTCTACACCTGAGTATATCCTTGTTCCATCCTCAGGAGGAGGAAGAGTGGGCATATCATCTTCTTGCTAGCGAACAGATTGTTACGGATCGCGCTCAAAGCAAGAGTTACATCGCCGTTCTTCCTCCAGATGAAAAGGCCAAGGTACTAGAGGACGTCAAGGGTATCCTTGAGCGGGGAGATGGCAGAGTTTGGATTAACAAGGAGGAGGGCACGTATCAATATCCATACAAGACTTACATAGTGGTATCTAGAAAGAAGTAGACCTAGAGGAAACAGTCGAACAGTCGTAACTTTCACAAAAACGTCATACAAAATCATCTTGTACTCTCAGCTCGCGAGAAAGACTGCCGTGGCAGAGTCACGAGTACATCAAATCTCTCAGTTGACATCGATCGAGCTGTCCTCCAAAAGCCTGACAGCTTCTTCCAAAGCATCATCTAACTCGGTCAGCCATGCCCACTCCCAATTTTTGGTGATCGTATCACCGAGCTCGTGCAAAGGGACATCCTCTTGAAACGCACATAGCTGGCCACTACGCATTGCACGCAGAGCCACTTCCGATGAAAATGGCCTTCTCAACTTGTCGTAGATGGCGAGGGCCCTAGGTACCGTTTCTATGGTTGTAGACTTGTGACCAAGAACAGTCATGAGCAAGTAAGCATCCTATCAAATCAAATCAACACGTGTAAATTTCCCGGAGTGCAGTTGTACACAACTGACCTCGATACTCTGACCAGCACCGGAGCCTTGGAACGGCACCATTGCATGCGCAGCATCTCCCATGATCGCGACTCGCCTGAAATTGATGGATGGTAAAGTTTTCACCGTATGTACGGCCCAAAGCGTGCCCTTTTCTACACACTGCGGAAATCGTCAGTAATGAACAGTAACTCAGATACGAACGACAAACCTCGAGAATCTGCTGTGCATCCTCTTCGAAGTCTTTGAAAGGCTCGACAAACTGCTGGGCAGTGAGTTCGCTAACCCACTCGTCGTCTGTTTTCCCTTTGAAAGACGGACGAGGTATTTCTGTGTCAGCGTCATACGCAGAGTCAACAAGATCACGTTCGAGCGTGAAACCCGCAAAATTGATATATTGCCCAAGAAAGAGGGGGTATGCAAGGAAGTACTACGATGCATCAGCCTTAACACAGTGCACATTGTTGATTAAAAAGTCTCACGGCATCTTTTCCCATGTACTGTGAATGAAAGCGCCTCGCCAGATCAATGGTATGAAATGAAACTGGAATTAAGCTTACCTGGGTAAACTCCTTTAAGATGCGATGGTCAGGGAAACGCGCGCGCAGCTTCTCTGCGGAAATTAGCGTTCTGTATGCAGCGACGCCGCTCCAGATTGGGTTCATGCAAGATAGCACAGACTTCTTTTTATCGGGATCCAAGCCCTCAGCCAGTTCACGCAACATGCAAGGTCGGACTGTAGATTTGATCCCGTCAGCACCAATCAAAACATCGCATGTTGCAGTCGATCCATCCTTGAATGTTAGCGTAATTGGTGAATTTCCTGAACAGTCTTCCAAGGGCTGGGTATATGATGTTAATCGCTTGGCATTGTGCGTCGTGCAGGACGGTGGAAGAAATGAGAGTAGTACTCCATGGAAGTCGGCTCGATGGAAACGCATAAGTTTGCCTGTCCCACCAGCGGTGTTCAGTCTGAGATGCATCTGAATGCAGAGGAAAGTTGACCTTTCGTCATCAAGTCGAACAGCTCAATGCCAATGGGTTGATCGCTTTTACGGCTCCTAACAGCTGCGACTAGAATTCTCTCAGCGGATTTGGACATTTATCGTATACGATTTCCACTGACCATTCTTCTGTGTATTCGTAACCGCAGCGTTCAAGCAGTTGCTGTTCGAAGTCGGGTCCAAATTTTCGCAGGACCTGGATGATTGTCTGGGGCTAGCGTGCCTTTGATTTTCTGAGATCCGTACCCTGAATGCCCTAGGCCAGACACCAACACCAGCCCCAATCTCACAAAAGCTCCGGGCGGCTTCATATACGTCGACTGTAATATCCTGATGCCGGGATAAAGCAACAGCTAAAGTCAAACCACCTACCCCTCCTCCGCTAGAATAGTATTGTAATGAACTTGACTAGGGCCAGACAGACACCTTACTTACCAGATAGCGATCCTAAATTTGGGTTAGACATTGTATCTGGGGAACTGTGGCTCGATAAGCCCTCAGTGACAGTTGATTAGGGGAGACTGACATTCGAGAAAGGCCGCTCACGGCAGAGCCTGCTGCGGCCTGTCCCATTATATACCGGAAAAACAAAAGCATATCATGCTACAAGGCTATGCTGTTATCAATACTAACTCAGACAAGTCGCGAGTGCTACAAATACAAGTGACACTCAAGTATTTGAATCACGGAAACATCAATATGATCAGGTGCGCAGCTCTCAATCCATTTCTTGGTAGGACCGAGATCGAAAATACACGTACCGCCAGGCTGAAAATTCCAACTATGACCGCCAGATAAGTCGAGCTACGTCCGTTTCCGATGGTCTTACCCATCGAACTTCGGGTTCACAAATGCTAACCAATCACGGCCGAGCTCGACGTCAGATAGACGGGTCGAAAGGTCTGCCATGAATTGTACCAAATCATCGACGGTAGGAACACGAACCGGCCCAAGAGTGGACTCCACAGCTGTCCCGTTACGATCGGCGACAGTTCGAGGCAACATTGCAATCATGCATAAAGATAACAACAGGGATAAAGATCCGAGGACTTTGATATATAAGGGGACATAGACATAGTAATTTATGTAACGATATGCGAGAACCGTGCGAAGATATGACAAACGCGTTTAGGGCCGGATTTCTGCCAAAAGTTGATGCATAGCTCTTTCTATGTCCGATTGAACCGGGGTCCATATTGAAAATCTGCACATGAAATACAGTGCAAAACAGATAGCATAGGCCTCTCTGTTGCAAACTCGATTGTGGTGTGATAAGGAAAATTTTGACATTTTTGGCGTGCAACTGGGTCAAAAGATCATGAATCTGCAATAAAAAAATTGGCGTAGATTATGTAAGCAGTCCCAATTTTTCACAAAAAAAACAATATGTTCGTGCGCCAATCTCCCGTCTAAACATGCCCCGGAAAAACAAGAAGGCTCGGCGGGCCCAGGCTCAGCGAGCTCCCGGCAGCAAATTCTTCAGTAAAGATTATATTGACAATGTCGAGGACCCAGATGACATGGACTATATCAACGAAGAAGATTCAGGTTCAGACGCGGATGGTGAAGGCTGGATTGTCAGCTTACTAGAGCATGACATCACAGACCTTGGTGCCATCTCTGACTTCGAGGATCCTATTGTCAATGACAACTTGGATCATGGTGATGGTGGCAAGAAACGAAAGGCTGCTGGTGATACCCAAAGTTGCGAGGCATCTGATGAGGAGGGTACCGAAGAATTCGAAGCTCACCAGATACTAGCCGCTGCTGAAGAATTCTGGCAGAAAATATTTACCAAACCTGTCAACCATCTCGATGCTGCCCCTCTTAAAGCCAAGGGCAGCTACACTGGTACGAGCCGAAGCAGTTTCTACCGAAAGCAAAGCAAACTTTGCAAAGCAGCAGTTGGGACAGCAAAACTCAGCAATTACTTTCGGTCCTCCGCTTCGGTAGTACCACATACTTCCCAGCCTATTATCGAGGTTCGGCAGTCAGATAGCATATCCTCGAGTCAGACTCGGACACACCTTCTGACATGGAAAACTCGGACCAATGGGTCAATCTCTTGGAGCCACCCGCACCACCAACACAATCTTGCAACACAGCCCCTGAGCTGCTGTCAGACACCACTACATCTAACAATAACACAGAGCCAGTGCCGGAGGCTGCCTCATTCCTCGATCCTACTGCAGACGATGAGCTGGATCCTCTCGATGTTCCAATAGGCAAGGTCATCGAAGGATTAATCAAAGATGCTACGAAGCACAAGTCTTTCAGTGCACAATTCAAGCTCCATGCTGTCAGAAATTACCTGGAGTTGCTCGAGCGCTATCGGCGAATCCCCAACATCAAAAATCCTGCAACACGAGCCAGCCTTGCTATTGCAAAGTCTGTGGGTAAGGGGCCTTACCTTGCTCGCATGATTCGTCGCCTTGTCATCTACATCTGTAGATTCCGAACCCTCCCACCATCTCAAGCTGGAAAACACCATGCACACCCATCACTGTTGAATAACGAGCGAGTGCACCAATCCGTTCGTGTTTCTTGACTGTACAAGAGGCTGGAAAAGTTAGTAGTGCACCCAATCATAAAGAATGATAGAGAATTGATGTTACTTACTAGATCACGCCACGCAAACTTCAGCACGAAGTCAATGAAACAATCATTCCTGCTCTGGGTCTCAACCTGGGGAAAAACACAATCTCCGAAAATTGTGCGAGACGTTGGTTGAAGAAATTAGGCTATGAGCTCACCAGTGTAAAGAAGGGGATATATGTTGATGGCCACGAGCGTGCTGATGTCGTGGAATACCGAAAAGCATTTTTAGCCCAAGTGGCTGAGAACGAACACCTACGGAACACGTATGATGACAAAACCTTAGACGTCATAGAGCCAACCTTGCTTCCTGGCGAGCGAAAACATGTTCCGGTGCATCATGACGAGAGTATATTCAGGTCCAATGAACTGCAGCAAAGGGTTTGGACAAAGGAGGGGAAAATGCCACTGCGAAAGAAGGGTCAAGGGAAAGCAATTCATGTGTCGGACTTCATAACAGAAGAGACAGGTCGATTGAGTCTGTCGGAAGAACAGGTTTTTCCAGCTCTCACGTTTGTGGTTCTTTGACTAATGTTGTCACTTAGATAGCCGAGGACACCACATTGCCCGTGAACGAACACCTCAAATGTTATGATTCTCGCAAGATAATTTTTCCAGGAAAGAATGCAGATGGTTGGTGGACGGCTGAGATGCTTGTTCAACAGGTACGAAGCAATATTTGCATTACACTGTCACGATGATGTGTGCTAATTAATGTTAGGTTGAACAAGTTATTCCGCTCTTCGAGTGGACTTATCCCGATGCCGTCGCTGAGTTTTTCTTTGATCAATCTGCTGCTCACGGTGCTTTCACGGTGAACGCATTAAATGCGAACGAGATGAACGTCAAACCTGGTGGCAAGCAGCGTCATGCATTCCACCACTATTCCTGCTGACAATCCAAACCCTGCTCTTCGTGGAGTGGCTCAGGATATGTGTTTTGCGGAGAATTTACCATCCGACCATCCATTCTACGAATTCCGTGACCAACCGAAAGGGATGAAGGTCGTGCTTGAAGAGCGCGGCCTTTGGGACAGGTTGTGTGCTGGAAACAATGGGAAAGCCCTTATTGGTGACTGCGCATCATGCAAGATGTCACAAAAGGCCCATGACGCGCTCGCTCGAAGTGCTGCTGCGCAGTCACTATTTGATGATGCCGAGGACGAAAATGCAGCTCCTGAAGACAATCTTCGTCCGAATGAGTCGACAACATGCTGCATGCGCAAGGTGCTCTCACTCCAGGCCGATTTTCTTGCAGAGAAGCCTCAGTTGCAGCTTGTCATCGAGGCTGCTGGGCACAAGTGCTATTTTCTGCCGAAGTTCCATTGTGAGCTAAATCCAATTGAGATGTATTGGGGATGGGTCAAAATCCGTGAGTTGAACAGTCCTGTGCCATCTAGTGATATTCTGACGAGTCCGGCAGGCTTACGAGTGCTTGCAGATGGCACTTTTCCAACTGCGAGGAGACTTGTTCCTGAGATACTGGGTGCATGCCCTACCAAAGTTATCCGGGCCTTTTACCGCAAAACATGGCGCTATATGGACGCCTATGGGTGAGCATTTCAATGCTATAGTTCGCCTCCGGTCTCTCAGCACCCGCGTTCGTGCAGGAAGGGTCTTGATGCTAAGCAAGCTGAATATGCTGTGAAGAAATACCGCTCGCATCGCAAAGTTGGTGCGGGAATCATGGCCGAAATGGATACATTGAACTACGCTGAATAAGTACATGTATTTCGTACACTTACAACGGTCCAGCAGAGGCCACAAACATGTTTTTTCTTCGCTGCAAGCAATGGGGAGGAGGAGCGACTACCAAATAAGGAAGGTGGCGGTGCTGGTGGCGTGGGAAGTCTCAATTTGAGACCGTCATTTTTTTAAATTTAAGAATTTCAAGAAAGTAATCAGATAGGTTTGTCACTAGGCTCGAACAGAGGTGTTTCCACTAGTTTTGGTGGAAATCGGACGGAATGGGGCGATGTAGAAAGGGATCTGTGTTGGTGCTGTGGCGGAGGTCGGTTTTTCCCGTTTTGCACTATACCAACGAGGAAAGGCGTTGACGGAATAGTCTGTTAAGCTGGGAAACATAATATAATTCTTATTTTGGAAAAAAATAATTAATGGACTTGTCCTAACATGACGTGCTCCTGGACACGACCTGCTCGTCGGTTCCTTTCAACATCCCCTTTCAACCTGGAGGCTCTCGATGCATGGATAGCATCTCCCAAATCACTTGTCCTCACTGATACCTTTCATTCTAATCACCTTTCAGACCTCTACATCACTCTACCTACTCGCGACGGCACGCGTGGTCGCCCATTTACATCCCCTGTAGAAGGTACACCTCTCGGATACGGACACCATCTTGCCTTCTTCCATCCACGTAATCCAGAGGCACTACTGCGCAAAGATGGGACCGACGCTGACTTCTGTCCGCCTAAACCATTCACACGCCGGATGTGGGCGGGTGGCACCATGATATGGAACAAGGAAAGAGAATTGAAAGTAGGAGAGAAGGCCACTGCCGTGTCTACTGTAGCCAAGGTCGAGAAGAAAGGATTTGATGGCGGGAAGCCGATGATATTTGTGAAACAGAGAATTGAACTGACCGTGGAAGGACGAAGTGAACCTGGGATAGTGGAGGAACGAGCACATGTCTATCAGCCACCTGTAGCTAGTGTAGGGAGCCGCATACCCCGTCAAGGCGAGTCCTCATATCAACCAATGGTTTACCTGGGTGCTGATGCCGACACCTCTAATCAGTGAACGATCTCCCAAAGTCTGAGTTTTCGTTGTCGTACACTCCGACATTGACGACGTTATTCCGTTTTTCTGCTCTTACATTCAACGGACATCACATACATTTGGACAAGGATTACGCGCAGAAAGTTGAAGGATATCCAGGTGAGTCCAAGCTTTACTTCTCAGATAATATCAAGTAAATTCTATCCCTAGAAAGACTTGTTCACGGGCCCCTGACAGCCTTATGCTTCTAGAGTGTCTCATTTACCACCGCCCAGGGGCCAAACTGCGCACCTTCAGCTATCGCGCGCACAACCCAATTCTTGTGAATCGTGCCGCGACGATACATGGTGCCATTGTGGCAAAGGACAAAGCAGAATTGTGGTGCGAAAACGATGAAGGGGTTGTTGGCATGACTGGCGCTATCCAGTTTGGGGAATAAATCTATGGCCTCGTCATATCAAACCTCTGTTCGCAGCCTTCTCAGGCACATCGACGACGTCAAACTCGTACAGCGCCAACAATGATAGCTGTTTGTACAGACAATGACGTTGGAATAGAAGCTCAGATGATGTCAGATGTCTCATGTCTTTGTGTTGGCTCGATGGTGCATACTCCTGCCCTACGGACGCAATCACATATCACGCCTACATGCATCGCTGACAACGATAATAAACTTTTGAAGAACATCTCATGCCTCCCTTAGTGCGTACCTGAAGCAAGTAAGCACAGGATAAGAGTTCAGCCAGGGAAAACGTACATTTTTACAGGATACAGCCCTTGGGGAAGCCCGTGTTGAATTTTCTCTTGGATGATTTTGAGACCAGCATCCCGGAAAATATTTTTGAATGCGAGGTCTGACCTACAAAGCAAGTCAAGACTTTGTAATACAAAATCGCTTCTTACAAACCGAGTGAAAGTAGAATCTTGCTCATCAAAAACGGTTAGCGGCTCATTTTGCTCGCCGCATATATTCTCCTTCACTACGATGAGACTTCTCGTATCACGTAGAGCCTTCTTGCTCCTCTGCAGGAACTGCGCAAGGTCATCATCTTTCAAGTGACCGAGACACCATTGGCACCATATCACATCGAATCCTGTTTCCGTTTCATCATCACCATCTTGCGGTAGATAACCGACACGATCCAGAGGTGTCCCTGGTGCGATCGGATCAAAAGATTGCAAGGCACCTTTGAAGAACGTGACGCTCTTCGATCGATCAGCGATACCCTTCCATAAAACCCTATATCCGCTGTCGTTAATTTCTGAACCGGATTCGCTGGCTTTTCCACGGGATCGGGCTTCGTTGATGAAAGGCTCTACAGGCTCGAGCAAGACAACATCTGAAACGAGATGAAGGAGAACGTCTGATGTGACGCGCCCGACACCTGCGCCGACATCAAGAGCTCTCACACGCTGGGTTTTGGACGGCGGGCCGGAGAGACTCTGGAACGGTGATGGGACTGTGGATAGTTCAGGGAGTAGATCAAGGAGGAAGCGACGTGATCCAAGAGAATCGACACGAGGAAGTGACTGTCATCAATAATTCAGTACAAATGTTTGTCGGCGAGGAGTGAGATCTCAGTCACCCCCGTTCCGAATCCACCTGGATGTGAGGTTAGCCGATGTTCGATGGTAAAGTGGTTAGCAATGAAGCAGACCGAGCACGCCGTCGTAGTTTGCAGGCTGAGTGGCCCAGTATTGGATACCTGCTTCAAGATCTGGAACTGGGTTGGTCAAAGACATTGTGATCACTGATCATGATTCATGATGCGGCATCCTAGATCTGATTATCAATGATTAGGTCACGTGATTCCAGCTGATGTTCGAGGAGTATGTCCACATTGGCTGGAATCGGAAGACGAACGTGATGAACGAAGAAGTTCGTTATATTCAACGATAAAAATATTATAAATATGGCATTCGCTCATGTGTACGCACCATCCGAATCTATGCAGCATATATCATCAAAGTCTTGGTCATTTGTCCCGAGGGACATGTTAGCGTTCTTCCAAAGGCGTGCTCAACACGGATGACACAGGAAGTTGTTTCGATGCCGTATACTCTTCTCTCTCCAATTCTCGCACCATATCCCACATTTCCTCGCCCTGGTCATCGACTAAGAGGCTTGGTTTACTAGTCGGAGGCGGAGCAGGGGTAGGGATTGTGTCATCAAATATCTCGAGGTCATTCCACATCGCCTCTTCGTCGATGTCCATCCCATCTACAACTTCGGGTGGCAAAACTTTGTATTTGGCTTTTGATGCGGGAGGTGCCGGGGAAACAGACCGTTGTACTCTGAACGCAGCAAGGCGTTTCTCCTCCTCTCTAACGACAGCATCGATATCAAAGTCATCGTCTTCAGCCTCTGACGATGAGGGTGGAAGAGACGGGGCATGTAAAGAAGACGAATCGTCATTCACGTCTGCGCCCTCAAAATTTGGATCGGTGAGGTCGATAACGTTGTCGCTACCGTTTTCTCCTAGCTCCTTGCCATTGACAAGGCCTTTCGCCTCATCACGCCATACGCTTAATCGGACCTTCATTCATGTGTGATTGTGATATGCGAACGTGATCGATATTCGCTCGTACCTGCATTCGTTTTGAGTGGCATAATTTTTCAACACGCTCAATGGTGTCCTTGAACGGAGTTTTGGGATATAATCTATGAGACCAAAACTGGTATACTTGGAGAATGCGTTGGAGGTCTGAATGCTAAACAGATATCCAGGCATCTGCATCAGCGCACAAGTCCGAAGTCAGTGTAACTCACCTCATGACCTTTCCCTTTAACCTTGAAGTCCTTAATATTCTGAATGAGCTGTGGAAACCCCGATGCTCCAATTAAACTTGTTTCATCGAGTAATGCAACTTTCTTTCTCTCTTTTTTTCCTTCGTTCTCCTTTCCCTTGTCATCCTTTTCCCCTTTATCGTCTTCGTCAGGACCTAGATCTCTTTGGGGAGAACTACTAGGCAAGATTTGATGGGGTGTCAACGCGTGTTTTGCCTCGGCCTGTTTGCGGAGTGCCTCGAGGTCAAGGGCAGGTGCAAGGGGTTTATATCTCAGGTCATCATCCTCCCCTACGTCATCATTATCGATGTCAGCAAAGAGCGCGTCTACGTCTGGTCTTGGTATCGAGCTAGTAGGTCTCTTCGGCGCTGGTTGGTCATCCTCGTTGTCTGAGTCAGAAAGAAATAGGGTCTGTCTTGGACGCTTCTGAGAGCTAACTGTATCAGAGTGTGGCGTAGTAGCGTGAGCGGGGGAAATTGGTGCGTCCCAGATGTCGTCGAGAGACATGATTAATGTTCAGGTGCAAGGACGCGTTATTTTGCTTTATTTACATGATATCCGACGCGCATCATTCTTTCTTTGATTTCGATTATTACGACTCTTTACCAAAGATTCTTCCGCTGCCTGCAAGCTTGCAGCGGCCAGCACGAAATCTTTCTCTTCTGAAGCCAGTGCCACCGCGTATGCCGTGCCTTCCTCCGAACCACATGCTTCATTCCTCAACCACACGATAGTTCAAGGACAATCATTTCATGCTGGAGCTGCAGAGCTTGAATATGTGATGATTATCCATGCCAGTGAGCATGGGGCAAGGGCAAGTCGCTGCCACACCTGGGAACATGTAAGAGCCTTACCAAGGCTTCGACGATTACGAGGGTTTAACATTTAACATTCAATACTCAGCAATCGCCATTCACTGTTTGAGAAGGTCAGCCTTTCAAACCAGCACCCCAAAACGTCGATTGATATATCTCCTACTGCAACAATGTAAAAATGCAAATTATATTGTTTTGATAGAACTGATTGCCCAATGGTAGCCGGTAGCAAATGAAAGGGTTAAGTATATTATATTAGGTATATAATGGCTAATACATATTATATATACAAGCCTATTACACAGGAGGGAGGGGAAGGCTTAGGGAGGCTGGCAAACATTGATATTATGAGACTCCCTAATCGAGTAATGTTTTGGGCGGTAGTACTCAGCCACTACCGCTTTGGGGCGATCCGAAGAGAATTCACATTGTTTCCCAACTGGGCAATCCTGGACAAGTCAGTCTTGGTCACACACGGGTTTTTCGGTCCTGGCAATGTCGGAAATTTGCGAAAGCAGTTGCAATGACCCCTCCCCGACTCTACGAAGTAGAGAGAGGGTTATGTCAGATGAAAATGTCCAGGCACCTACAAGAAAATCTGCAAGCGCATGAACTTAATTCCTCTTTTACTCCGCCGGCTCAATCCCTTTCCTATTTCGTTCTTCCCCACATCACTACCTTCCTTGCCTTTAAATTTTGAATGGCCAATGTCATCCTGTTTTCATTCAGGTCGTGCACCGCATCGCAAAGTACTCATTCTGGCCCTTTTGGGGTGCACTGTTCCCGCGCAGCATGCCAAATGGCCTGTTCCGGCGGTGTGTTCTGCAATGAAGAAACACGCATGTGGTTGTACATTTGAATTGTGAACATTGTTTGACTTTACAGACCGCAAGTATAGAGGTCAGTGTTGAATTATGATACTATGATTCAAACCCGTATCAAGTAGTCTCTTGAAACACTGCAAGTTCATCAGTTTTTAGCGCCAACACCTAGTACCCTAAGGCTGCTGTTCATTTCTATGCTAACATGCCATAATGTAATGCACTGCTCTAACAGGAATACTTTGTCTTCAGAAAGCATGCACAATGTTTTGCCTCATCTATCACCTTAGCCTACTTCAACTCATGCTTGCCTGTTATTGGTTTGTTCCAAGGCACGTTCACCTGACTACACCGAATTGTGCCGTAATATATCTTTGATGTCAGCCCTTCAGCAGATGCATACACAGCACCCTCTTGCTTCCTAGCTTCAGCCACCAGGAAGTTGGCCAGCTCAACCGATTCCGCATATACACAATCCACTGAGATCTTGGGCCATCGACCTGACCATGCCTGCAGTGAGTGGATTAACCTGCTGCACGACCATATGTCCTCACACACATACTTGCCAGCATCAGCGGATTGTGGTAGAGATTGTTGACTGCTACCAAAACAGACGAATGTCCTGTCATCTTGCCTCCAGCCAAAGCCTTCACAACAGCGCTGCTCTTCATCAAAAGATGGTTTGCCACGATTCTGATGTTCTACTGTATCAAGCTTGTCAATTGTAAGTCAGGACAGAGTGCAGATACATACTAAAGATCACAGCACCCTCGCCGTCATATAAGTTGATGAGGTCTAACACTGCAGCAGACATGAAGAGGAGGAAAGAATGGTAGGTTGTGATCATTCTCATTGAACAAAGTACACTGATCGACAGCAAGACCGACTGAATGTCCGATCTTCTGGACAAGAAGGGTTTTGTCCGAACTCAAAATTCATTTCAAGCCATGGAATAGGAGATTCGGGCTTTGTACTCGATCAGTCGTGTTATACATTGATGTCAACTTACCCATGTTTCAGTCTGTTGTCCTGTCGCTCCAATCACATCAATGTTCCTGTCTGCACGCTCTATACATCTGATTCTTTTGTGCAATACACCTGGATCCTAGTTGCCAGTATCCTGGCCACCGTCACATACTCCTGTCAGCAGTCCAATGTGTCAATCACGATCTCACTTGCAACACATCTGAAACACCTGCGTCAAATGGCATCTATGCACGTATGTGTCCTGCAGATTCATGTGATTCTCTCATGTGATCGCTGATTATTACTGTTAGATCCTACCTGCGAAGATCTCTGCTGCTCTAGTGGACTGCCACATTTTGCAATTGGTTAATCAGGACTACGACTCTGTGTTTGCGTGAGTGATGGTTAGTGACTTCATCTCGACCTTTTCACCTGATCCCATACAACCAATTTCCAGACAATTGTACACTATGTGTGATGCCATGCAGTCCTTGTTGAACATCTTTGATGGCTGTGCCGCCTTCATTCTCAGTATGCCAGTTGTTGTATCCACTGTCACCCTACTCATTCTTGCATACCCTAGTTGATCGTGTTAGTTGCAGCTACCCTGAGTTCCATGTGGTACCAAGTGCCCATATACGAGAATCACAATCTCTTCTGAGCCTGCCATGAGCGTCTTGGTGGTTACCCAAGAAATTTTTTCTCAACCTGCTTCGCTTGCAAGTAAGTCGTAACCATAGTCCTGGTCCATGTTTCTGATTTTCACAGGTGTTATTCATTCTATCGCTCATGACCCTTCAATTCATACTGTATATGTAGAAGGTGTCGCTCTTGCGGAATTGTTGGCTGCTGATGCAAGGGTCCAACATTCTTTATCTTGTCTTTTTTTCTAACTTGATGTCAAGAACCGTCCCACTACTGTACTCTGAGATATGCTCGTGTACTACTTAACACTTTGTTTACCAAGCCGTTGAGGTCAGTGACGCACCTACCAGAAAATCTGCAACCACGGGAACATATTTCCTCTATCGCTTTCCAGTCGTTCTCACTGCATCTCACTGCAATAAGCTATTTTTTGAGTAATTTTGGTGGCTGGCTCTTTAACTCATTCGATGTTGTCTTCAGCTTGGTCCTAATGGCTTGTGAGCAGACTTGAGAAACTGATTGAAATGTTGTCCCAGGTGATAATTCTCGTAACAGGTCGAGTCTTCAAACATTGTTGGTGACGTAAGCAATCCCCTTGTACTGAACTGTCAAATTTCAAACACTGCCACTGCATTCGTCTCAGATCCATTTCTAGGCCGATCTGTCATATAACTTGAAGAGCGATGCTCGGTCCTCAATTAATCCTCCTTTGCCTTCCAATTTCCCTCTCGTTGTCTTCCATCTGCCATGCTTCTCTTGCCTGCCTCCTCTGGCTGCATTGGTATGTGGTTCCATTTCTCACTTTCATTCACTTCTCAATGTTTGGCATTACAGTCTGGCGAGATGTTTATCAACAAACTTGCCAGCACGTGACCTCGCATACTCAATTTGGATGATTGCCCCCTCTATAATGAATTACACGCAGTGACCACATATCCTATGTTTTATGACCCATTATACTATCCGGAGTACCATCCCGACATTTTTGGCACGAGTTCTGCTTTCTGTGCCTGGTTAGAGTTCTCTCTTGACTTTCACAGCAGGTCTTGTGTTCAATGCAGCACTTGCGCACGTGCTGTATCCGTTCTCTTTGATGGCATAAGCTTAGCATTCGTATCGACGCCGTCACCTTGTCATATTCTCGCACTTATTTTGAGAGTGCACTGTACCATCACTGTGACGTGTTTCGGTGCTTCCTCTCTTATGATGCAGCCAATGCTTTCTCTGTGGAGTCTATTCTCCCTTTGCTGTTGGAGGAGGACTTTCGTTGGTTTTCTTATCCGGATGGAACATATGAGGAGCATTTATCTGCCCTACCTGCACCCGTACTCCGAGCCAGCGCTCAGGTTTTGACATGCGAATCTTTGAAGGTCCGTCTCAAGGGCGGTTGTATCCAAGTCATTCTCCATCATTTCAACCATCTACATTGTCAGCTTTCAAAATCTTCAGACCGGAATCTAATGGAACATCTATCTGTTCAACTTCCACCTGATTGCCCTAAGACACGTCACACTGTGCTTGCTGCAGAGACACAAAACATATATGGTATTGAGGTGTCCCGTGCTTTGTGCACCCCTCCTGCATTCATAGCTTCTGTCATTGATGTTGTCACCATTGCACGCCTGGCCAATGCCTTCTCTGCCCCTTGGATGTCTGTACCTCTGGATCAGCTCACTCGATGCCTTGAAAAATTGAGCCGTGAAAGATTTGGTCATCCATACATGGCTTGGCTCACTGTCATCACACACTCTACAGCGCCTGTTCCCATCGTAAGTGTGCAATAGCCTTGCCCATCTTGTTCGTCAACATGCCCTCCATCTTTCTTCCGTGGGATGTCATGCACTGTGCGATGTATATCTTGCACACTTTCCATTCCTGACTTCTTCCTCTTTGTCTGATGATGCTGTCTTGGGTGCCATACTCACACACGAATTTGGAGCATCTATCATTAATCGAATTGCGCTTCCCCTACTGTCCCTATTGGATAACCGTAAGATTAAGCGGGCAGAAGCCAAGCAAGTTGCAGTTGCAGTTGCTCGTGATGTACGGGCTGTTTGAGAACAAAACTGGCCTTCCGTTGTTTCCAACGATGTGGTTCTTGGTTGCTTAGATGAATATGTGAAGGCGACGGAGTGGTCTGACCCCCCAGTGTGCGCCGTATGCTCGCAGTATAATCGAAGTATGACTCATATCAGCTTGTCCAGATTTGTCTGCCTTGCATCTCGAATTGTTGCGCCTCTCTGACAATTACATCATCCGCAAATGTGTTATTCAGGGCATGTCCTCATGTTTCTCTTTTGGTAATCATGTGGTTGATGGTCTGATGTTAGACAAACAAGGCTTGGTATTTACTCACTCTGAAGCCATGGCAATTCAAGTATGCTCTGGTTGCAAGACATCTTTGAGTAAGGAAAAGATGCCCGCACTTGCACTGGCCAATGGTTTGTTCGTGGCTTCCTCCCACATACTTTTTCTGATTTGACATGGGTTGAGGAGAAAGTCTGTGCAATATACTCCATCACAGCCCATGTGACTCGTCTATTCCAGTCGTCTGACCTGTCTCAACCCAAAGTGTTTCATGGGAATACTTGTGCTCATGACATGAATGTGATGTCGACTGCTTCTGTATTGCCTCGAACACCAGCGGACATCAATGGGTTCCTAAGTGT
>NW_024542392.1:0-17353 GCF_016758785.1 Suillus bovinus | reverse complement strand
CATATGCGCTGGACTTTGACGATGATTGCAAGGTTACAGATACAGGCGCTGCATACATCCCCATACGAGGCTAGCTGGGAACGATTTATAATCGTTGCAGTAAGTCCCTTTGGTTTGTCCAATGTCTTATCAGGTGCTGATGCTTCGAAGCTTCACATGTCACTGTGATCTCTGACGGTCCATGGATCTAGCTAAGCGCATGCGCGTGTGGAACGGACTGTGTTGATTGGCTTGGTAATCTATACACCTTTTCACCTTGTGTCGCCTACCCCTTTTTCAAAATCGAGATACAGCTCAAGTTGCCAGCTAGTACCATTTGGTGCAAAGTGTTGTTACGCTCATCTAAGCTCTCACACTCTCCGTTTTCACATTTCTAAAACCTGACTTTGTTGCAGAACCGCTGAGAATCCCTTTTAGAGGACAGAGTCACACGCAACGATCCTTCAACGCGTGTCTTGCTGCTAGTATTTGTCCCTCCTGCACGATAATATCCTGCCATATGCATGCGGGAGGTCTCTCGGCAAAGCGGCCAACAATGTCAGCACACCTTGACGGCCTGTATCTGCTGTTTGTGCTCAGAAATTTTTGTTGACAATAAGCTAGATGCTCAGTTCCATCGTTTTTACCGCGGCGCAATGCTCACTGGGCGCCGATAAAACTACTCTCGAGGCGCACATGTGAGCATGGAAGTGCTACCATGAATCATAGATGATCGCTATAAATAACATCCAAGCGCTTACTTGTGTATGTCCCGACAGTAGAGGGGATCTATGACATTTTGCTTGTGCCATCCCACAACGCCAAGTTAACCTATAACTTCATAGCCCACGCTCAAGCTTTCTCGCCGATATCCTGTTACAATCCTTTATCAAGAGATTTCAGGGAGTTCCGCCGTTTACCCTGGTTTTCTAAGCATATCCCACCTATTGCGTTCGCAATGGATTGCTTCCGCATGCAAACTCATTCAATTTTGGCATTCCAGATTCATGCTTTTGAACATATCTTTCTTGCTCAATCATATGTAATCTCGGATACCTCTCGAGCACATGCGGTCTATTCTTCAATTCTCGCACATAGGCCGACTGTATTCCCAATACGGAGATCCCGCGCCTGACCCATCCTTAGTCCTGGGAACATTGGGGACAAAGTCTGAGGTTGCTGGTAATCATTTCGAGTCTTTCCATGTGCTGCCTCCCGCCCAACGGCGGTCTCACTTTATCGACAAATCGTCTGGCGGGATTCCATGCAACATCCAGCCACCCCCTGTTTTTCAGTCTGATGCTGACACTTACTTCTTTTATTAGTAGGATATGGTCTCTGGTGCATGTGCCACTGAAGCTCGCCTCATGATACACTAATCCTGGAATGAGGGTTCGGTGAAGAGTATAAATGCCTACGGGTGCTTCATCTACCCCAATCTCATCATGAGGACCTTCATGCTGTCGACTCTTCTCAGCATCTTCGCAGCCATCGGCGCGGTGTTGTCTGCACCTCTTGTGGACACGGCACTTTTCATCTCGTGCAACACCTGCAGCCCCTTACTTCGTCATTTACAGCGACGAGTATGTCACCGGTGAGACTGGTCCTCCTGCAGTCAGCGAAATCACTGTATGTATCCGTCAACTTGAATGACTTCATTATCACATATTGATTGATTTTATGTTATTTGTGATTCAGGGGTATAACGTTTTGTAGGTCTTGGTGAAAAAACGTTTCGAGTCGCAGTCTAACTTCTTCAAGTGCCCTTTCATTCTGGCTTACCTCCGGCCCAGTTGATCAGCTGCAGAGTGGGTTGACATTGACGATGCCACACGAGCATCTTACGTGACATCATACCACGATGCCGGAGTTTCTCTTATTGTATCCGCTTTCGGGTCCACGGATGCGCCTACGACTGACGGATATGATCCTACGACCGTAGCCAACGATCTCGCGGCCTTTGTCATAGGATATGATCTTGACGGCGTTGATATCGATTACGAAGTGGGTTTCTCTTGACGTACATTAGTCCACGACTGAATACTAGCTTTGCAACAGGATTTTGCCGCCATGAACGCTCAAAATGGATCCGCAGAAGATTGGTTGACCACTTTCACCCAAGTCCTTCGTGATGCACTTCCAGAAGGCATGTTTACTGGTTACATTATGAGTGACGAGGGTGTGCTGATAGCATGTTACAGGTCAATACATTTTAACCCACGCACGTGAGTCTGTCGTAAAATCCAGGTGATTGCACCTGACTTCTCGGCCTTCATCTAGCTGTTGCTCCATGGTATTTGGACCCATCGTATTTATGCGAGTCGTTTGGGTTTAACTTTCTGTTCATAGGTTCTCCGACTTGTACGCCAGTGGTGGCTTATTTGGCGGTCAACATGAATGTTGGATCGTTGATTGATTGGGTAAGTAAAAAATCACTGTAATTTTTCGTGAGCTCATTCGCTACCTTAAAGTACAACGTTCAGGCAAGCATTTTTTCACGATGTGCAATTCCATGAATGTCATAGAGATTTCTCTGTTTTATACAGTTTCTACAATCGTGAGCCCACGCAGTCCTGTCTCTTTACTGATTACTGACTAGCTATACTAGAGGGCACAACTGAGTACACGACGTGTACTGGCCTCCTCACAGAATCGTCAACGACGTGGCCAATACTTCACTCTCCAGATTGCGGCTGCAGGAGTATCTTTAGACAAGTTGGTAATCGGCAACCAGCCACAACTTCGGATGCGACCAATGGCTATATGAACAACCACCCTACTCGCCGAATGTGTGGAAATGGCCTATGAACAGGATGGGGTGTGTACAATGTCCCGCGTGCTGTTTAGCAAGGGCTAACCATAATTTCCAGATGCTGGTGTTATGGTGTGGGAGGTGAGTTCATCAACCTGTTAGACGGACGTTGCTGATCTGTCGTGTAATGCCAAGTTCCCCGACGCCGCAGCATCCTGGATTGAAGCTGTACGGTCGCTCGCATTCCCAGAATAAATAGCGTCTGTAACTCCTTACCCCCTCGTTGTAATTTATTACTATCCTATTCCTCTGAAAGTGCGATGTTGAACATAAATATTCTGTGTAGTAGTTCAAAGGATAAGTCTAGGTATTTATTCCAGATATGTATAGAGCATATGTAGCTCAAAGTTTCAAGTTAGTACGAGCTGGTAATAAGCGGTATGTAAGAAAGTGTTAAAGACCAACACGAGTTTCAAAGTCCGCACGAGAGTTCTGGTGAACCCACGATTTGAACTTAAATTATTTAAAAGAGTGACGAAGAAAACGAAGGGAATGTCAAAAGAGGGTGAGTTTGCTTGGATCGCTTGTCCGACATTATACTGTCAACCGTCAATCAAGGTAAAACGTCTGTAAATCTGTCAGTTGGTGAGTTCGGGCCTGAAAGTTGAACAGACTAACAATAGGTGAGACGTGGTGATCGGGATTGGTTTGAGCAGCATTATAGGCACCGATATCACTGACAAAGAATATTTTGTTGTCATTATTCTGATAAGCGATAGTCGTCTTTGCCTCATGACCGTTGGGATTCACGTAGTGCACTTGAGATATTGTCAATGATGAGTAGACTAGAACGAAAACATCGAGATGACATACCCTTCAGTTGATGAGTCCTGGAATCGTATGTCCAAATAGCCGATTCATGCGAATGATGCGAATGCGCAGGTGCTATAGATGATTTGTTATTAACATTCAATTTGTGATAGTCGTGCAGGCTTACTTTTAGTGACTTTGCCAAAGCTGACAGCTCTGTTGATGGTGCAAAATTAGTGTCTAGTATCTAATTTTTTTTGGTAAAAATACCAACTTTGAGGAGCCACTGGTGAGGGCGCCATTGCTCGTTGTCCCGATATAATCAGGCCCAGGAAGTGTGGAGTCCTACTCAAAACTTAGTGAATTTTAGAAAATGAAAGAACGAGGGTGACCGTACAACGATTTGTAAGTCAATGAGCCCATTTTGAGATCGAGACGTGGTGAACGACACGTGCAGGTCCTCACTTGAGGCACCAAAGTTTACACCATTTCTAGTCACAAGTTCAGCACATTTTCAATAGGGAACATCGAGTCGGGAAAGGTTCTTACATTCCTGATGCCCGGTTATACAAGTGTCCCAACCGTTTGCCATTGTGACCCTTGACCAGGATCCGACCAGTGAATCTGAAAGGGATGAAACAAAGTTGCAGTAAAATTTTCGACGGACTCACGTCTTATAAGGAGCGGATGATGGGACTGGGTTCCCTCCTGCGCCGATACATTAGGTTGTGCAAATATTTGAGATATTGGTTGAGAAGTACCAGCTTCTGTCGGCGTCTTTGCATAGCCTGGCAGAGCGCGACCAAACTTGGGAGGCAAAGGCGGCAGGCCACGAGCTAGTCGCTGTGCATTTGTGATTGCTGCAGCGGCACTAGAGAGGGAGAAAAGGAGTGCGATGGCACAGCTAAGCACTAAAACCCGCATGATGGGAGGTCAAAACGATAACAGCTATTGTAAATTTTTCAACGTACCTTTAATAGATGATCTGTAACTTCCAATGTTTCCATGTACATGTGGGTCTGGCCTTGCCAGTCAAAAAAAGTGACGGAAAAACCTGTACAATGTGATCGAGATTGTTCCCCCGATTGAGAAGTCGACTTCTCTATGTCACACGGTAAGGCCGGACCGACGAGCAGCTGCGTTCGAGGTGGCCTCGGAACTGGCGATGTTTGCAGGTGCTTCAGTTGACCCGTAAGTACCGTACGTCAGGAGTCATGCTGCAGATATAGTGCTTCAGCTTGAAGTAGATCGGATCAGTCACGGTGACCCAAAAACCTTGAAGTTGTTGGTACTATGAGTGCATGTTCGGGAATGACGCATGACTGATGTGATGACAATGCTGAAATTACATTTGATGAGTGCTGGCAGGAGTGATTTCATGTTGTAGTCTCAGTTCTCGAACCAACCTCAGGTTCTCGTAAATCGCTGAGCCCACCAGCAATGAATTTGGGATGTCCGAGTCAGGCTGGTTAAAAACTATCCTCACCTGGCCAGACCTTTGGAAGGAGGATAGCTGTTCCCTCCAATAGCAGACAACATAGAAGTTGTGCCAGCACTGCGGCTCGCTTCGCGAACATGATCGACATGTCATTATGACAGTGGCTGCTGTCATAGTTTTTAAAGGTACTGAGGTACTCACAGACATATAGGTACCTGAGCTTACATGAGCTGAATCCAAATACATCGCAGATAACGGGTGGATACTTATCTTGTCATGTAGAGGAAAAATGACTTCCCGTAGGCTGCCAAGAGCAATCATATAGCGGACTTTCAAGTTGAAAACAATTTCCAAATGTCGAATAACAACGGAATATCACATCAGCTGAGATGGAACTTGACAAAGAGCCTGCGCTTATTGTTCCCGTTGATGTACTGGCAGAACTTGACGAGAACACATCGGTAGACGCTAACCAATACATCTGCCATGAGTAGCTCCTCCTAAATCCAAAAAATGAGTACTCCGTGGCCTTATTTGCAAGTCTAAACGATCGAGCCTTCATTATGACCACGGGCTTTGACGTGGAAACATATCATACATACACCCATTCTTCGTGACGAGCATCAGTTAGTTCCATTGGTCTTCGGAGTGAGTGACGCAAAGAGATCAAATTGCGAGACGTGTGCAATCCTGGGGTGCTTGCCACGTCCCAGTTCGGTCGCGACCAAATGCATTACCAGTGTCGCCATAGTGTAATCCAGTAGTCATAGTGAAGGAACTTCAGCCGCCCCCGATATTAGGTCACGTGACCTTGGGAACTTATGTACAAACATTACTATCTTTGGCCCGGAGTTGCAAATTGTAATGTATGCTTCCACTCATTCCCTTCACAATGATTCTAGAGGACTATTAGTATGGTGTAACACCTGCACATGCATTCTGCACCTTGCACAGTGCATGTTGCTGAACCGGTTTGAACCTGCAGCAATTCCATAAGCAATCACCTTGTACTGCACCCTTGACTATGTGGTTTTCAATTTGCATGATTATTATGTTTGGTCTTTATGGCCTTTGGACCATTCATCACTCCTGCACAATGTATGCCACTTATTCAGATGTGAGTAGAATGGGCTGACAAAAGCATCTGTCTGGACAGCAACTGTTGGATCACATCAGTAAAAAACCCAAAATGCCGTAGCCCAGGTGACAGCTATATAGTACTATGTAGGCACACCTTACACTACATTGACCTATATAGTGCTGTATAGTCTAAAGCCATGCTACATGTTGCTATATATATATATTCATCCAATTTTTGTCCATTGAGAGTGAAACTCTATGTAGGACATTTCTATCTAGTCTTGGGACCCCAGGTCCCAGCCCTGACTTGAATCCCCAGATGCAGTGATGTAGGGTGTACCCCCATCACTCTGCTGTTCCCACCAGCCATTTTAGGTGGGCAATTCATTGAAGAAGGGGTGACTGTAATCAAAATAATGTGTATGTAGTACTGGCTGTGGTATCAAAATAACACATGCTTGGCTGCTTGTGCGAACCTAACAGTGATCAAGTAAGGTGTGCAGAAGATTAAATATGAGTGTCCAGAAGGACAAAAGAGACAGGGAACATGTCTCAAGCCTCCCACAAGGTATTTGGCACATGTGGGTTTCTCCAGGGGGTCATATTCGCTGATTGACTGAGGCCTCAGGGTGGTGCCATTGATCTTGTGTTGATGAGCAGATAAGGTTTTAGTTGGTTCTGGAATCTGTAATGTAGATTAAGGTCGAGTTGTATAGAATTAGGAGGGTGGATTAGGTGTATGTGGGAGAGGTGAGAACATTGACATGTTGAGCATTTAGGGTTCATATGCATGTCATTGTCTGAAAAGTTATAGCAATGTATCTGCATCTGCTGAGGAAGTGCATCAGGCTGGATTTGATTTGGACATTAAGACTTCACCTAGCATGGGTTTCAAACGGTGGGTTGCATTCACAAAGTGGGTGAGGTGGGGGATGGTGTCCTTATCAGCTAACAGGTAAGGGAGGGAGGTGCACTATATAGTTACCAAGGAAAACACCGTGCTACAGGTGGCTACAGGAGCTACCACTGTGGCTACAGGCAGCTACAGGTGCACCCATAGTATGTACGTGACACATCATTGTATCTAATTACTTATAACAAATGCGCAAAACATTTCACCATCAATGAACTTGTTGAGATAAAAATCATTTGCCACCTCATATGCATTTCCGCTTCTCAACCTCAGATCTACTGTTTGTCCTATCTTTGGTATTAGATGGCATGGCCACACAATTTCATCAATGTGGATTACAGCAGCATTGCGGTGAAGTTGGTGGGTTGAGCGTGAGACCTGTCACATTTGAGAGGAAGGGTCTGGTGGTTTAAAAGGTGTGAACCACTCGACATAAGTGAGGGCTCTGGAATATGCACCAAACTGGCAAGGTAGGGTGAAAATAGTGTGAACTTGGGCTACTCATACACCTGCAACAAGACTATAATCAAAATCAACCACTGAGAAACCTGAAAAAAATACCCTCAAGAGTATGCAAATGTGAAGTGTGAGGCCTGTCTGCTATCAACACCATGTCAAACCAGGCTTCCAGCCTGACAGCAACATTTCTGGAGTTGCTCTGATGCACCTTCGCTGTGGCACGTCGCTAACTCATAAATCAGGTGGCATCATAATCACCACTTGATGATAAAGATCGAATCGGTCTTGAAGTACAGGGACTATGGTGTTGTGCAGGAGATTCTTGAGTAAGAATGATCAGAGAGCAGAGAGGAACTCGGTAGCATCATGTGCTGTTATGATGGTTTGAACAGATTGGTGAGGATGTGTGGGGGCTTTTGCAAGGACATGGATTGCTTGAAATGGTTCAGTGGCGGAAAGATTTGGCTAATCTCTGCATCCCAGCACTCTAATACAAGTGTTCACAGGTAGTCTGTGATGTTTTAGTGGTTCCTGGAGTTTGATGAAATGACGCCAATGGAAACTGAATATCAAGAGCAGGTGGTACCATATCAAGAGCAGGCAGTACCTCCCTAGCCCATCCCAGAGCAATGACCACGTGAAAGGGTCGACTTGGAGGAGGTACAGGCCTGCTGGTTGGTTAGTGTTTGTCATGGTTTATGGTTGAGTATCACCTTTTGCTGACTTCAAAGCCTTGCATAACAGCCTGTGTGTTCAGCTTCACTTTGTTTGATTTGTTCAATAACAAGATGTTTGGCTTCACGTCGTCTGATTCGTTCGATGACAAGAACACTAAACTACAACATTAGTAAGTGTCAGGTGAGCATTGAAGAAGCCAGCCACTTACTATTCATTCATTTTGGCTGTAGTATCAATTGTAGGGTCGAAAGAAAAGTCATCCCCATCCCTCTTATTTATGCCATTATATTGACACCGCTTGGTCAGTTGAAAACTTTAACTTCACAATCAACAAAACTCAAAAATGGTTTGTTGATTAGATGCCACTGTAGGGTTTTTAAAAGCATGCATACCCCCTCCTTCTGTTGTCATTATTTCCACTGACTACCGTCTATCATGGCCACAAAAGGCCGCTCCAAAAAGGGAACCAAAATGGCACTTTTGAAGGCCCAGGAGAACCTATGTGCAGAAATGGTGTCGACTGCGGGACGCACTGCAAGTGGTTGGCAAATTTGGCCAACCAAAAGAGAGACATATTGAAGTAAGTAATATCATGCCCAACATCTGTGCTCACTTACTTGTTTCTGCCTAACAGTTTTAAAAGCTCATTGAGGAGAAGAACACCAAAAAGCCTATGAAACAAAGATGAAGAAACAAAAGGCACTGTGCACTACATACCAGACACATCCTGAGGAATTTAATGGTGAGCCTGCTGGGCTTCTCAGCGATATTGACAGGGACGAAGACAGCATGGTCAGTGTCTTATTCATCCAGGCACTCCATGTTACTCACAACTACATAATAGTTTTTTGGACCACTGTGTACCCACAAAGCTATCTAATAAAGAGGCACTCACATTCAGTATGAGCAAGACCCCTCCAACTGTCTTGGCTCAAAAACCCACAAGTAAGATCCATATGAAGCCACAGAAAGGTACTATGTTTTGGCCCATTCACCTCGATAGAATAATCCAGAATGCCTTTGAGTTGTTTCTTGAGCTTACCTTCAGAAGGTATGTTAACACAAGTGTTATGCTTCTATCTAGCCCATTAAAAATTTATAGGATGCATACTGGCTCATATACCCTTGATGAGCTCACAAAATTCCTCCATTTTTGCAACATGTACCAATGTTTCCATCACAAGAATTTGTTATTTCCCACATGTTTGCAGCATGTTTCTGCTTTCATCCAGCTCAATTAATCAACTTGGCTATCAAGTATCATGTCCATTTACTATTCCCATTTGATTTTCAGTAACTCACAGAAACTCCCATTACCGAGATCACCCATGCACACCAGGAGCTTATGGGCAACGAGGTGTTTCTAAACATGGTTTATGTTCAAGCTGCTCTTGATAATCATTTTCGAATTGTAGCCGCAGAGGAACCAAGGATCTTGATGCACTTGAATGATTGTAATGATCTGACTGGTTGCAGTGAGGATTGGCATGCTATATGGTGGAATGGTATGGCCCATTTTCTTCTCAATGGTAGGAACCCTCAACTATATGGTGATGCTGTCAGACACTTCAAGAATATGTCATTTGGCCATGTCAGTGAGGGTTGTAAAGGTATTATGTTTAAGATTCACATACTACAGTGACCTATCTCCATATTATATGGGTCACCCAACCTACATAATATCCCGTATAAGACAGGCCAGCGGACTATGGGCTGATGTTATGTATATCCCCAATGTTGACGGATGGGCCAGGAGGGATATTATTTCCGATGGAGACGGGTGGGCCCATCTATGCTGATATTATATATATCCTCAAAGATGTCGGGTGGGCTGATGTAATGGTTTATTGTATAGATGGGTGGGCTGATGTACAGGAATTATTTTGTACACAGGTGGGCCGAGGGAGCGGTGGAATATGTATTATATAGACGGGTGGGCCAATGTAAGGGTTTATTGTATAGACAGGTGGGCCGACATACTGGAATTATTTTGTAGACAGATGGGCTGAGGGAGTGGTGGAATATTCATTATATAGACGGGTGGGCCGAGGTAGTGAGATATCTGTCTGACATTCACAGATTACCAAGTCCCAGATGCCCAAAAACCGAATCCCATTGTGCAACATCCATTCCGGACACCTGAACACCCAAAGCTTGAGACTGGAAACTGGAAACTCACAAAAATGTGTGAAATTTCTATTTCCTTACACCAAACACATGAACACCTGAACACCCAAAGCCTGAAGCTTGAAAGTCCATTTATCAAATCACCGAGTACCAAGTGCTGATAAACCCAAAGCCTGAGACCCAAAATCCGAAGCCCGGAACCCAAAAACATGTATGCAACATGTCCATTTTTCATTCATTGCACAAATCACTGAGTGTCAAGTGCTGAAACCCGAAACTCGAGACCCAGTACACAAATCACCAAGTACTGAGTGCCGAGGGCTGAACCCCAAAGTCCGAGGGCCAAAACACAAAGTCCAAAACCCGAAAACATGTATATAACATATCCATTTTTCGGTCATTGCACAAGTCACCGAGTGTCAAGTGCCAAAACCCAAAACTTGAAACCCAGTATGCAACATACCCATTTTTCATTTACATTAAACAAATCATCAAATGCTGAGTGCCGAGGCCTGAAGCCCAATGTTCAAAACACGAAAGCTGAAGCCTGAAACCCGAAAATATGTATACAACATATCAATATTTCACTCATTGCACAAATCACCGAGTATTGAGTACCAAAACCTGAAACTCGACACCCAGTACACAAATCACCAAGTGCCAAGTGCCAAGTGCTGAGGCCCAAAACCCAACATCCGAAACCCAAAGCCTGAAACCCAAAAATATGTATACAACATATCCATATTTCCCTCACTGCACAAATCACCAAGTGTTGAGTACCGAAACCTGAAACTCGACACCCGGTACACGAATCACCAAGTGCCGAGTGCCCAAGCCCAAGCCCCAATGTCCAAAGCCCGAAACCCGAAAATATGTATATAACATATCAATATTTCACTCATTGCACAAATCACTGAGTGTCAAGTGCCAAAACCCGAAACTCAACACCCAGTACACAAATCACCAAGTGTTGAGTGCAAAGTGCCAAGGCCCAAAACGCGATGTTGGAAGCCCAAAACCCAAATCCTGAAACCCGAAAATATGTATATAACATATCAATATTTCACTCATTGCACAAATCACCGAGTGTTGAGTGCCAAAATCCGAAACTTGAGACCCGGTACACAAATCACCAAGTGCTGAGTGCTGAGTGCCAAGGCCCGACATCCAAAGCCTGAAACCCAAAAATATGTATACAACATATCCATATTTCCCTCACTGCACAAATCACCAAGTGTCGAGTACCGAAACCCGAAACTCAACACCTGGTACATGTGACTACAACTGGACATGAATTCTGTATTTGTATGTATTATCCATTGATGTAGGGTTCAAATAACTTTGGAATTGTATTGACTACCGAGTGTTGGGACTCGGGACTCGCTAGTCAATATAGGAAAATGATAATGAAAAAATGAAAATTATTATTATGCTTAACTTTCTTAATGAAGGTTGTGGTCTGAGTCTATGTGAGTGTATTGGTGGTCCTACCAAGTATTGGTACTCAGTGTAGTGATGGTCACAGTGCTGGGCTTGGAACCACTAATTTTCATACTCACATCATTCTTGTCAATTGGGGATTATTTGAAGACTACGTTAAATGTTAGTCAGTGTCGAGTATGATAATGAATGTATAGTCATACCTCGGTCTGAGAACAAATAGACTGAGGTAGGATGATGCAGGTATGAGGATTATATATTTGTCTGGCATGTTAGCAATGATGTAAAGATGAGGTGTGCATTTGTACATGTGTGCAGTAAGTGAGCATAAAGATAAAAGAATAAATATTAATAGCAAGACTTGCACATTATGTTGAGATATCCAACATGACAAGCCTGTGATGGGATCAGAGACCTGGAATAACACCCATATATGTCCATTATAATAGCCTGTTACGACTTGGATGGTATCTGTTGGCGACGCTCAAACAGAGCTTGTGTCGTCAACGGTCTGTGGACGTCCTTGGGCTAGCCCAAGGTTAGGGGTCGTACTTGGCGTGTCTTTGGCAAGTACGATTTAACGCCTATGTCCAAATCGGGTAGCTTATGTCACGCGGGTGCGAGACGATAAGCTATATCGGCCTAGGCTTACGACACCCGAAGGTTAATCGTAAGGATCGTCGTTAATTAGAAGGACAGAAGTCCGACTAGTTAACAGGGGCTTTGCTCGTCGACGAAGTCGATGAGTAAAGATCGAGACTATAGGCTTATCCGCGATGAGCAGATAAGAAGATAGAATATAGACTGCTGGCGAGGCAGAAGGATCACTCTGGTGAGAGTAGGAGGTCAAGAACCAAGTAGATTCAAGTTAAGGAATATAGTACATGGTAGCGAGTTTATATAGAGGACAGGACGCGTATTAGTGGATGATAACTCGTACTACCGGGAGAGGCAATCGGTAAAGGGTAAGACCATATCAGGAAGGCACGTTCGGTCTAGGTAGAACGTGCTAGATAAGAAAGTGAGTCAAAGATCGAAATAAGAAGTGAAACGCGTAGGAGCACGATCGTGCAGCTGCGGATCTAAGTATAAGTTGCATGTGCGACTGCGCACCGAGTCAGAGATCAAGAAAGGAAATGGGGCAAAGGGGATGCGTCGTGCATCGTATCATAGGTTACCGTCCAGACGGTAAGGGCAAGGGGGACTGTCCACAGGATCAGTCAGGTGGTGAAACGGAGCATGGGTATGCTTCGTCAGCGAAAGGGTCCGGCCAGATGTACTGGCTTTGCTGAAGCGACAGGTAGAGAGCGAAAGGGAATGCGAGGATGACAAGGATGACAAGGGTAAGGTCAGGGTAAGGGTATGACGCGAGGGCTGATACGAGGAGTATCAAGAGAAAAAATGGTAGGGGCCCAAGCGTCTAGATGTTCTTGTAACATAGCCCAAATAGTTTAGAAAGATCCATGAAGGATTGATGTAATGACAGGCATATGTGTGAAATGTGACAATAGACATATTTTTACAAAGTCACATTTATAGATGATTCAGGCCAAAGATTTCATTAAAAATATGTAGGATTGATTGTAAACTACCTAAGGAACCCGTACTGCCTACTGCCTTGAGGGTAGGGGGTGGGCGGAAGGGATATAGTGAAAACATGAGTTGACTCAGCATTAAAGCCTATCATCGCTTCACTGACCATTGTCGATGCTTTGGGTCTTTGAAGTTTCCCACACTCCATTTCTTATCTATTTCACTTCCTCAGTACTCAATTCTTGGTGGATTTGTCTGTAAATTTATGTCTATGATACTTAATATATTTTAAATGTACTCCAGGTTTCTGATCATGAAGATTCAATGTTTTGAAGGTATGGGCCCCTCATCAGGAGAAATGGCAAGTATGCACACTAGCTCACAAACTCCAGCCTATTGTGAGCTGATCTTGGTCATAAGAGGCAATAATATAAGCTATGCTCATTATATATTAAAAGGTTGGATCATGGATGCAAGGGCAAGATACTGAAAATCGTGAAAAATGTCAAAAGTGCAATGGTCTATGCTTACATGTAATAACACTGTTTGTAATATTCAATAATGCGAAAACGAGTAAATACACACCAGTGGGGATAGATACGACTAGACAGGACATAGGAAGGATGAGTCCAATGCAAAAATGTTGGGTCCGAAACTTTTGGGTCAGGGTCGGGCGTCGGGATCAGGATCGGAATGTCAGGGATGCATCGGACAAATACTGTTTAACGTGAGTATCAAAAACACAGGTTTTGAGCCCAGCGCCACGACTATCATTACACCAGGTACCGAGTATCAGAACCAAGTACTGAGTACTGATTTCTAAGTACCGAGTACTGAGTAATGAAATAACCAATTGACAAGAAAAGACTACCAATACACTCACCTTGACTTGGACTACAACTTTCATTGAGGGAAGTTAAGCATAAAAATAACTTTCATTTTTCATTCTCGCTGATGTTTCAGATTTCTTTAGCTTATATCTTGGTCAAATGATAACTGATGGACAAGAAAAGACTACCAATACACTCACCTAGACTCGGACAACAACTTCCATTTTTTCATGATCTTTGCCTATATTGGCTAGCGAGTCCTGAGTCCGAAGTACTGACACTCAGTAGTCAATACAATCCCCAAGTTGTTTGAACCCTACATCAATGGATAATACATACAAATACAGAATTCATGTCCATTTGTAGCACTGGGAATTGTGTTTCAGCACTCGACACTCAGTGATTTGTGCCATAAATGAAAAATGGACATGTTGCATACATACTTTCAGGTTTCAGGCCTCGGCACTCGGCACTCAATGTTTTGTTTAGTGTAAATGAAAAATGGGCATGTTGCACACCAGGTTTTCAGCTTCAGGTTTCAGCATTTGACACTTGGTGTTTTATGGAATGAGTGAAAAATGGACATGTTGCACACCGGGTTTCGAGTTTCAGGTTTTGGCACTCGACACTTGGTGATTTGTGCAGTGAGGGAAATATGGATATGTTGTATACATATTTTTGGGTTTCAGGCTTTGGGTTTCGGATGTTGGGTTTTGGGCCTCAGCACTTGGCACTTGGCACTTGGTGATTTGTGTACTGGGTGTCGAGTTTCAGGTTTTGGTACTCAATACTCGGTGATTTGTGCAATGAGTGAAATATTGATATGTTGTATACATATTTTCGGGTTTCAGGCTTCAGCTTTCGTGTTTTGAACATTGGGCTTCAGGCCTCGGCACTCAGCATTTGATGATTTGTTTAATGTAAATGAAAAATGGGTATGTTGCATACTGGGTTTCAAGTTTTGGGTTTTGGCACTTGACACTCGGTGACTTGTGCAATGACCGAAAAATGGATATGTTATATACATGTTTTCGGGTTTTGGACTTTGTGTTTTGGCCCTCGGACTTTGGGGTTCAGCCCTCGGCACTCAGTACTTGGTGATTTGTGTACTGGGTCTCGAGTTTCGGGTTTCAGCACTTGACACTCAGTGATTTGTGCAATGAATGAAAAATGGACATGTTGCATACATGTTTTTGGGTTCCGGGCTTCGGATTTTGGGTCTCAGGCTTTGGGTTTATCAGCACTTGGTACTCGGTGATTTGATAAATGGACTTTCAAGCTTCAGGCTTTGGGTGTTCAGGTGTTCATGTGTTTGGTGTAAGGAAATAGAAATTTCACACATTTTTGTGAGTTTCCAGTTTCCAGTCTCAAGCTTTGGGTGTTCAGGTGTCCGGAATGGATGTTGCACAATGGGATTCGGTTTTTGGGCATCTGGGACTTGGTAATCTGTGAATGTCAGACAGATATCTCACTACCTCGGCCCACCCGTCTATATAATGAATATTCCACCACTCCCTCAGCCCATCTGTCTACAAAATAATTCCAGTATGTCGGCCCACCTGTCTATACAATAAACCCTTACATTGGCCCACCCGTCTATATAATACATATTCCACCGCTCCCTCGGCCCACCTGTGTACAAAATAATTCCTGTACATCAGCCCACCCATCTATACAATAAACCATTACATCAGCCCACCCGACATCTTTGAGGATATATATAATATCAGCATAGATGGGCCCACCCGTCTCCATCGGAAATAATATCCCTCCTGGCCCATCCGTCAACATTGGGGATATACATAACATCAGCCCATAGTCCGCTGGCCTGTCTTATACGGGATATTATGTAGGTTGGGTGACCTGTATAATATGGAATTTGTCACTGAAGGGGCTCTAAGATTCTCAATGAGGGTGCAGTATTTCATTATGCAGAACACTTTATTACTGAGGCTTGCAAATTTCTGTTAGAGAAACTGGTTTTTACACCTTAACATCCTGGCAGTAGCTACTATTGTGTACTGGTTTCTGAGGACTATAATGTAGAATTGTTGTTCCTAACGTACAGCGGCATCCTGAAGTTTAGCTTTTGGGATGGTAGTAGACTTAGAGGGATTAGATACTAAAGTTTCAGATGGAGTTGCAGATGAGGAGAGATTGTCATCTGTGGCCTGTTGAACTGGATAAAATTTGTTGAGCACTTGACACACTCACAATAAATAGGAGCCAGAATAGAGACAACACATTGCATGTGCAATGAACATTCAACCTTTACCTTGAGACTACTTGAGCGTAAGCAGGGAAAAGGAAAAGAGGGGAAGCAATTCAGGTGCATAGACAACCCGAAATGGATGAACACATGAATAACATGACAGATAGTTCAAAATTTTTGCTCACTGCATCAGCAAAAACACAGTTGACTACAGGGTGCTATATAGTCAGTGTAGTACCTGTAGACCAATGTGTCAAGTACCTACTATATGCAGCTATATAGCCACACAGCCAACTATATAGCCACACAGCCAACTATATAGCACTACGGCAACTCCTGTAGCTCGTTGTAGCCACTGACTACAGGTGCTACAGGCTGCTACAGGTGCTACAAGTTACTACAGGGTGCAATAGGAATTGTACTAGTATTTGCTCGTTCAAGCTACAGGTAGCTACATACTGTTACTGTAGCTCCCACAATATAGATTGCACCACTAAGCAGAAATCAACAAAATTGAATCAATTAAGGTGCTATAGTGCATGAGCATGCATACAATCCTTGAGATACAGCCACCTCAATCATCATCCATGCCTCCATGACCCCCTTCTTGTGCTTCTTGAATCTCGACTTTGTACTCACAAATCACATCATCAAACACATCATTTGTGAATCCATCAATGGTCACTGCTGCCATCAGTGGATCCACACCAGCATGCATCCTTTTTTATCAATGTCAGTTGAGATGATGAACAACATAAGTAATTAAAAACATACCGAGCAATGTCGAGAAGATTGACACCAATTTTACTGAGCAGTTTGTAAGCAGCAGTCTGCTCCTTGAACCACCTCAGGGAGTTGAGATGGAGAAGGTAGACCAGTGAAGATGAGGAATCTAAACTGTGGGGAAAGTTGGTATTAAGCTAGCAAACACAGATAGACCCAGGTGCAAGTGAAATTGTCATCCCAAGGGGCAGCTACTGAGTAAAGGAAACCTCTCTTTGTAAAAGAGGGACACCAAACAACTAATGAAGTACTAGGGCTAAGTAACGCATGAAGTGAAATGATGTGATGTACGAAAGGCAAATGCGTGTGATGACACGCA
>NW_024542391.1:0-17397 GCF_016758785.1 Suillus bovinus | reverse complement strand
CTTACGCTCGTTCACTCAGACCAAGAAAATAATGACATGCCTGAGAGAGCGGCGGTAATCAGCTGGTGCCACAAAGAAATGCGTCTTCCTGTTACCATGCTAGCGGCGCAGGCAACTGCTGTAGTGTCTGCAGCCTTGAAAATTGCTTTGACGACCATTGCAGAGAATTATTCATCGTGGGCCGCTTTACAAACCCGCGATTCAGTGACAACATCGCAACCATCGGAAAATTATGACGTAACAGCTGCCGCTGGACTAGTTATCGCTCACTCCGTCTGTTCGCTATTCTGGGCGATAGGAGTGGTCGCTAGCCTTTATTGTGAGCATATATTGCGCTTTTTGATATGATAGTCAGTCCAAGACATCTAACTTATTATTTGTTTTCAGTACTTCCGTCTGTCGTTGAGCAGACCTTGCCAACTTCCGCCAAGCATATAGCGGACACCTCGGTACCGAAGCCTACGGAATTTCCTAACCACCGCACCCCAAAGCATTCGCTTTCACGGGGCATGTCTTCGGACTCGGCCTCCGATTTTCTTTCCATGAGGGATCCTTTTGCCTCCCCGCCTCCTCCACCCACCGTTGGCCTGGGAATTGCTGATTCAAATCATGTGCAATTTTGTGATGTGGCGGCACAATATCGTTTTCCTGCGCCAAAAGCTAAGAAGGCTAAAGGAAGATGCAAGAGACGAATGGGATTGAGGGTGAGAGCGTTGGAACACCAAGCCTCGGCACAAGCTCTACTCCCTCCTCGTCCCCATCCGGCTCACATCAATGAGGGAGAACGTGGCCTTGGAGATGAGGTCCTAATAGCACAACTCCTTCTGCAGTCTCTGACGGCGGGTACTGAAGCGGAAGCGCAATACGGCAGCTTAACGAGCGCGGCGGCAGCAAGCCATGTGTTATCTTTCCCTGAGCCTGTGCAACTCGAGAGGCTGGGATCGAGGTGGAGTGCTAGCACAGCGGCTCTGTCGGTGTCGACAGGTACTGTACGGAGCGAGAAGAAATCACGTGCTTCTACTAGCACTTCCACCTCCGCACGTGCAGGTGGGAGGAAGAGTTCGGAGGCGAGGAAGTCATCTGCCACAGGGTTTTCGGCGTCCTCCGTCCCATCGACCTAACCACGGCTTGGCTCTTTACACATGTTCACACCCATCACTCCTTAGCGGCTTCTAGTCGTCCCTTACGATTCTTAACTCCTTTTGTGTTGAGTCGACGGCCATCTAACCCTGCGCTTTTACCAACCACACGGTCATCACTGTCCTTACTCGTCGTCGTTGTATTTTGATCGTCTACACTCTCTGAAATGTTTTCGTCAAGTCGCACTCGATTCTTATTCGTCTTTTGCATGGTATCACCTCAATTTTATCACACCCCTGTTGTACCTCACATCTTTCATTCTTCATTTTCCCTTTATACTGCTACTTTATTCTATGTATGACGTACCCTTTCAGGGTAGTACGATAGTGTGGTCAACTCTCCCACATGTTTTGACTTTGTTTATAGTTATGTTTTAATTTTTCGTTTTTCAACGCACGGTTTTTTTTTTCGCGTATTGTTATAAGTTTTTCGGGATGTAGTTGTCGGTAGTGTACAGCTGTACTGAGAAAGTTGAATAGCAGATCTTAGTCTTGCATGAGCTTCCATATGTACATCCATTGAAGCTTCACCAGCACCCTCGGGTATTTTATCTGATCTGAATGTCAGAGGGGTGGGATATCAGGCCCAGTGAAAATCGACAATTTAGAGGCAGATATATGTAGATACAAATCGAAAAATAGAGAGATCGAGACAAGTTTTTAGCGTCGAGATGGGATTTTCGATGGCTTTAGATTTTTATATCTGCCTCAATTTGTACTCAGACGTCTATCTCTACATCTCTACCTCATTCCTGTCGATTTTCACTGGGTATCAAGGAGCTCTTGGTAGTCTCCCAGAGCATCATGAACTCATAGAGAGTATTAAACATAAGTTACAGTGTTTAGCTACATCACTAGAGTGTTTCACTTCTCAAATTCCAAGTTCTAATTAATTACATAATACCACAGAACGGAAATATAATTTACTTTGTAAATCTGGGGTTCGATAAGTGAAGAAAATATATTATTTGGGCCAAATCTCAAGTTACTTTGTCTACAAGAATCATACATATCGGCAAAGTATTATAAATTTTATATTTAGATCTATTATTATGTAAATAGTTGCAGCCGGGTAGGCTTAGCCGGAAGCTCCCGTGATGGTTATCTGATAGTATTTGACTATGCCGATTTGAATACTTTAGCCTCCGGCAAATTGTGGGACTCTGGGAGGCCTAGAACTCGTAGTCTCCTCATTGATAGCATATAGTTTTAGAGTACGAATTCTCAACTCAAAACAAATTAAAAAGCGAGGACAAGATAGACCTCCCAAAATTTCGCGCATTTCGCTTGTATGCTTTCCAGACTCATTAAACGGTGAAGTGGCAGTCGTTATCACGCCAGCTCGTCCTTCTATAAAAGGTAAACTATAACATTTTCTGTTGTTTTAAATGATCGGGGACCAAATACCGATTTGTCTCCGCGGTCACAACTTCGTCCCTCTGGAGTGAATGCCGTTACTATGACCTGAACTGAACGTGCGACACAGGCTGAGTTAGGTTGGTCGCAAGCGATAGCAGAGATGTGGTGTTAGAGATTCCCTGTACGCCGAGGTGTGCGGTGTGATGACAGAATTTTTGGAAATAAGATGTGCTAGATGCGATGTTGCCAACGAACGGTGATGAGCGTGGCAGAATCGCTCTCGAGGCGAACAACGTGCAACGGCGCACTTTTATATCCCTTTTGGATTAGCAAGTCCAAACCTGATTAGTCTGCATTCTATTCGGCGCTTCGGGATGTGTTAGTTCACTCAACAAAAGCCGAAGCTGGGACACTTATTGTGAAGAAATGTTCAATCAGAAAGCTTGGCAGTTCTATTGGTAGTATGCCTGACTTCGATAGCTGCCACATCTGACATTGTTGTCGGCCAATCATTCGTACTCGGGGTCCGGTGAGAAAATATTGATACATATCGACGTAATATACAAAATAGGATTTGACTAGTAAATACGCCCAGAAGCTTATTTCGAAATTCGAACCCCGACAATACTTCTGACGTTGCGGTGTGGCCATCTATGTAATAGTCCACCACCGTCACTCGTTCTTTCTTCCCTTCTCTCTCCCCCCTCGAAGGCCTACATCCTTCGTCGTCCTAGCTACGACGCTGACGCTCTTTTGGCCTCACTGCTTTCCTGACAGCAGGCACAGTAGACTGCCACCATGCTCTACTTGACGTCTGATGACTTTCCAATTTGTATGTGCCCTTGGCGTCCAGCACCTTGACTGTTCATGCTAACGCTATTTACAGTCGTGCCATTTGGAGTCATAGGGTATTCTCGCTTTCTCTCTTTATTGAACTAAGCTGACGACTTTCTAGCTTCTACCGCTATTTGTGGTACATCTTTCGTGTCATTGCATCTGTCACCTACCGCCCCGTTCCTCTGCCCGAAAATCCCACTTATGTCGCCTCAGAAGATGTTACTATCATTGTACCCACCATCGATGCGGGTGAAGAATTTAAGGAAGCAGCCAACAGTTGGCTTGCCGGCAAACCCAAAGAGATCATCATCATTACCGAAGAGAAAATGCTTATTCCTCTCCAAGAACTTGCCAACGCCGTCGACCCGGAGCGCATCCGTGTCCTTACCGTCCCTTTCGCGAATAAGCGGTTGCAGATGGCACACGGTATCAAGAACACTACGACAGACATCATTGTCTTTGCAGATGACGATGCCATCTGGCCACCGACGCTTTTGCCGTATGTGCTTGCGTGTTTCGAAGACCAGAAGGTTGGAGGCGTAGGCACGAGTCAACGTGTTCAACCTGTAGGCAAACGCATGACAGTCTGGGAAGTCCTTGCGGCATTCCGTCTGACAATCCGTAACATCGAAATCAGCTCCAGCACGCACATCGATGGTGGTCTTCCATGTCTCTCTGGCCGTACAGCCGCCTACAGAACGGTCATCCTCAAAGACCCTGAGTTCTTACACGGTTTCACGCACGACTACTGGTTGGGCAAGTACCAACTCAATTCGGGCGATGACAAATTCTTGACGAGGTGGATGGTGAGCCATGGATGGAGTACCTATGTCCAGTGCTGCAAAGAGGCAGAATTATTGAGTACGATGAAGCCGAACTGGAGATTCTTGAAACAGGTGCTACGATGGACCCGAAATACCTGGAGAAGCGATCTCCGATCATTATTCATGGAACGTCATATATGGACTACACATCCATATGTCGCTTATACCATGGTGAGTTGATATCGATGACATCATCCTGTCAACCTAATTTATTTTTGTTTCCCTCACAGGTCGACAAGCTCTTTAACCCCTTCACGCTCCTTGTCGGACCCTGCCTCGTCGGGTATCTCATCTACAAAAGTACCATTGCTGTTGTAGATGGAGGATACCATCTACCTTGGTGGAACATTATCCTGTCATACATCGTCTGGCTTCTCGCAACCCGTACCGCTAAGCTCCTCCCACATCTTTGGCATACGCCCAGTCATGTCATCTACGTCCCTGCGTTCATCCTCTTCGGGTACTATTTCGCGATCATGAAGCTGTATGCCCTCTTCACCCTTCATGAAACTGGATGGGGAACTCGTGCAGGCATCGGCGACCCGACGAAGGCAACCGCTGCCACGGATGCTGGAAGCGTTGGTGTTAACGTAGTACAAGAAAAGGCTTATTCTGATTCGTCCAATTCATCGACGCCCTCAGGCAGTCGGTCACTGTGCCAACAGCCAGGAGTACAGACACAACCTGCTTATTCTTCGCAAGCAGCATTCGATGGGCAGACCACGTATGCACGGCAATAGTTATGAATGCAATGAGATCATGATACATGGACAGACTTTCATACACCGGCTCGGCTACTGTACAAGCAGAAGATTATGGTAGATTCCCCTTCTCGGGTAGCGAACCTCATTGCAATCACCCTCATATTCCTGATCACGCGACTAACGTATATCATTAGTGCGGCCTCCGTACATACCCACTCACATTACCTTTCTGTCGTTATTCCACGAGACTTCCTTACTCTAATTTGGACTAGCTGGTCAATAATACCTACAGATCGCTCTCCTACATCACAGATAAATGCGTCATCCATTGCATACACATTGGTTTCTTGATACCGATCTTTGGCATACTTTTGTGTTGAGCCCATCGGCATCCTCTTAACTTGGATGTTTCGATCCCCTTCAAGTTTGTGTACGATTATTCTCTGATGTTTATATGCTACATATGTGACATAACATACCTGAGTTATTAAAGGACAGTTCACAGTATAGTTAAGGTGGCCTGGTCAGTTCAAACTTCGTGCAAAACTATTACACTTGCAGCCACTCAGATCTGGCCCATGACGCGCACATTTTTTTTATAAAAGTCTTTTAACCAGCAAGTATAATAAAATCCTTCTATGAATTTTTGAGTTCTAGGATTATAATATGTAACCCTGCTTACTGGCTCGGACAAGGCACCGAATGAAGGTACGATAAAACATTCTGCCCCTTCATTCCGAAGAAAATGCTGCCCAATCTCCGAGATTCGTTGTGAATCAGTCTGTACGGTATTTCCCGACTTACCATACAATTACCGCAGTTCTCCCGTCATCCGTATGATTGACATAAGTCGTGCAATCAGAAAGCCGAAGCCAACGTGTCAAGAGTTGGCAGCTAGTCAGCTCACGTCATGCATGAACAAGCTCGAGAACAGGTCTCCGCTTACGACAGGATTGAACTGGAGAGCCGTAAAACGGAAGCGGTATTTCCGGTCCAATCATATCCTCCAATGATGTACGCTTTGTTCGCGGATTGAACGAGGCTATGTTTCTTTGAAGCTTCGCTAGATCAGATGAAGTAGAAGTGATCGGAGAAGATGTCGATGGTGGAGATAGAGCGGTGGATCGCATTGACACTGTAGGTACCGTCAATGACAAGTTTTGACGGGGGCAAGCTCCTTGATAATATGACTGTACATGTTCATCAGGGTGGTAAGGGTCAAAGCCGCCGAACGCTAGAAGAAACGGACATACCGCAATCTGCTCTGTCCATTCGTTCGGGACCCACATGCCTCCAAAAATAAGTCCATTGAGCTCGTTATCGGTTTCATAAGCAAAGATTGTGAAATCCTTGGCGTATGTGAGACCCATGAATTAGTTGGTATGGGTAAGGATGCAAGGATTGCTTTGATGTAGTTTTTGAAGTCGTCAATGATGGTCTGGTTGGTATAGAACTGCATGACCTCGGGATTGCTAGGGTCATATCCGGCGAGATTGCATCCAGCCCAACGGAAGAATGTGTATTTGCTATCATGGTAGGAATCCTGCGCGCAGAAGCTATCAGATAGATACGGCTCGCAACAAGCGAATTTACGTAGTTGTCGATTGAAGGGGAAAATACGAGACTATGCCGTCCAGCTTCATAGATAGCCCACGACCGTTCATTAACGACGCCCAGTTCGGGCATGATGCTCGAAGGATTGCCGACGCGGATGCCGAGGGTGCGACCACAGATGGCTGTTATGATTTCCGTGATGCATCCGAAGGTTGGATAGCTCAACAGCGCGTAGAAAAAAATGTCCTGAAGGGGGACGACATTTTCACGCTTCGCGCTGCGGAAAAGCCACACTTGGTAGCACTTTGGGGCGTAGCTATTTTGATGCGGTCCTGCCGCGGCCGTGACGCGCGTGTGACAAGCCTTTATGCGGTACTAACGAGTCTTGACGCGGCCACTGACGCGCTATTTCTATATGTTCTACATTCGACTTCGAGTTCGTTGGGTGAGCTCACGGACTAACGCTTCGGGTACGCCAGCGTGGTATACACTTTGTGTCTGTGCAGAGATCAAATAACTCCCGTGAGTGGTGTTTCATGTGTTGAGGGAGGGGTGCCGCATTTGAGACGGAGTGTGCAGTAACATGTGAGGGGTGAGCGGTTTGCACGGAGGCCAGAAGATAAGCTATTACATTGCCTGTTCTAGTTATCAAATACGAGTTCACAAGGAGAATAAGTCGGATGACGCACCTGAACGGTCATAGCAGGGTATGAGGTCCCCAAAACTCAGTAGTGGACCCAGCCGATCTGGATAATTTTGATTTTCTGTCTCGTTGAGATAGAAAAAGTTGAATACATATTTGATTGATTCCTAAAGGATGGTTATAAGAAGTGCACTCCGTATTTCAAAGGACTCACAAAGGCCATGATACGATTTACAAAAACACGATAAGGGTTTTTTCTCTAGGCCATAGGAGACAAATCATAAAATATTTTCATTACTGTCAATGTGGACAATTACAGTGTACCGATGCGGCATGAATGAAGTTGGACAGGCAGTGACGCGCATGTGACGCGACATTGACATCAATGAACCGGTGGACAAATAAAAGGTCATATATAACAATATATAGGACGTAATTACAAGAATCCACATAAATTTGCTATCATTGATTATATTGTTATGTTTGGCCTTACAGGGGAACTAAGATGTTTTGATCTACTTATTAAAGTTTATCATCAAGAAAAGGTCCAGACATTGACCAAACTCAAAGTGTAAGGGAAGGAGGAGCAACAGGCCACGGTAAAAATGTATGGTTCAAGCAACAACATGAGAAAGTGTCATGATTTTGTGGTGAAAAATAAGAGCCTCTATCTTGGGATTAGGGCTGCACACCGTACCGTATATGGTAGACGGCCGTACACATACGGTAGAGGTACGGTAGACAGGTTTACCGTCTACCGTACATAGTATTGGCGGTGGATGTCACAACCCAATAACGAATTAACGCTGGGCAGAGACTAGGACTCGGACTAAGGTTATCACAACAAAGAGGAAGGAGCAAGTACATCTTGGATTGCTACAGTTGTAGATACAAGAGGTTTGAACTAAAGAACTATCGACCAAGACATGCTAACTATATACAACTATTGAAACGGAGATTCGAAACTGAGTTACAACTACTAGCCAATCATAAAATAGGAAAGGGAATCGTACCATAGAACATCGTAGAATATTAAAGAAGTATCACGTGACCATATCTTATCTTATCTAATCACAATCAAAGAACTCGTCTTCTTCATCAGTCACATCGAAGACACGTGTCGTGGGCGCTAAAGGTATTTCAGGAATAATAGACGCTTTCAAGGTAGGGTTAGGGTTTGATTTAGGCGCTGTGTATTGACGCTTAGGAAGATTCAAGAAAGAATAATGGTTCGTTAAAGGTACTCGTGACATTACCCCCTCTCTAAGGTGAGTGTCATCACGAACGAATGAAGGTCGGATATTCTTTTCTCTCCATCGTTTGAAATCTTCCATAAACAGTACTGAGCCTTTGATTCTTCGGTATTTTCCGGCTGCAGCCGTTGGATTGTTCTTATGGAACTCCGCTAAAGGAATTGGAGCGTTCTTCAAATTCTCTTCTGGCTCCCAAGATGACTCTTCCTTCAGATATCCTTCCCATTTCACTAGGTATTGCAGCTTTCCTCGGAACAATCGGCTATCTAGTACTTCTTCTACAGCAAATTCTTCCCGATCGTCAATCAATTCTGGAGGTGGTCGGTTTGGGGGAGGATGAGGAATTAATTCGAGATGCATGATATGGCGTAAGCAATTCTACGTGGAAAACTGGGTGAATCTGATATTTTTCTGGCAATTTCAATTTGTAGTTCACTTCACCGATCTTCTCTAGTATTTCGAAGGGACCTAGACGACGATCTGACAGTTTTTGACTTGGACGACATTGTTTAAGATTCTTTGCATCAAGCCAGACCTTGTCTCCTTTCTTATACTGAGGTGCTTCTTTTACTCCTTTGTCGTAGAAACGCTTCATGCGCTCGTTGACCATCTTAAGAGTATTTTCAGCATCATCTCTCGCTTCTTTCATTTGATCAACTCTCTCATCGGCGGCGGGGATTATGGACATAGAGTTTGGATGAATCGTGAAATCTGGGTTATACCCGTAGAGAACTTTAAACGGACTATGACCAGTTACTGTGACTGCATTGTTGTGTGAAAACTCTGCTATCGGCAGCCAAGATACCCAATCATTCTGTCTATATGACGTGAACATGCGCAAATATTGTTCGACTTCTTGGTTTACGCAGTTCAGTTTGTCCATCGGTTCTGGGATGATAGGAGGTCGACGCAGACCATTTCGTTCCTAATCTTTTTGACATTTGTCCCATGAACTTTGATATGAACTGAGTTCCTCTATCTGAAATCACTTTCTTCGGTGTTCCATGATGTTTCCATACATTTTTCAGGAATAGCTCGGAAATACCCTTCGAGTCTATATCTTTGGTGGTGGGAATGAAGTGTGCTTGTTTCGAAAATTGATCAACGACTACAAAAATGCTATCACACCCTTCACTCTTCGGCAAATCCACTATCAGGTCACAGGTGATTGTCTGCCAAGGTCCTTCTGGGACTTCATTCGGTTGTAAAGGTCCTGTTGGTCTACTCGGAAGTACTTTCGTTTGTTTGCACCTATCGCAACCATCTACATAATCGTGGACATACTTCGTCATTGAAGGCCACCAATAGTTTCTGGAAATCAACTCTAAGGTCTTAGCTCGTCCAGGATGTCCAGCCGGTGGAGAGTCATGAAACAACTCCAATATCTCTCGGCGGATCTCTTTGTCATTTGGAACATAAACTAATCCTCGGAATAACACCAATCCATCCTCCACATTCCACTCTTCGATTCCTCTACGCAATTGAACCGGTGCTGCTTTTAGTGTTTCTAATGCTTTCGCGACTTCAGGTTCTCGTTCTGTGCATTTTCATATCTTTTGGAGTAAATGTTTCTCTCCATGCACCAAAACTTGACCTCTTTTAGCAGCTTTTACGATAAAGAATTCCGGTTTCAAAAGGATGCGATCTGAGTTATCGTTTTCTACCCCCCCTCTATGGTCTGATCTCCAAGAAAGACGGTCTGCTTTGTCATTAACCACGCCAGGCTTATGTTGGAGTGTAAATTCATACTCCGCTAGGAAAAGACTCCATCTAGCTTGCCTTCTGGTCAACTTTTGACTCGTCATGAAGTATTCAAGGTTCTTATGATCTGTCCATATTTCAACCGGGTGAGGTGCTCCCTGCACGTAGTGTCTCCACTCTTCTAACGCTCTAATGATCACTAATAATTCCTTGTCGTGAATGTCGTAATTTCTTTCTGCATCATTCATTGACTTAGAGTAATATGCTACTGGATGCCATAATCCATCTTCCATAAGTTGAGAGAGAACCGCTCCTGTTGCGTAATCTGAAGCATCGGTCTCTATTTTCTTTTTCTTCTCAACATCTGGCATGACTAGAACGGGAGCTTCTGTGAAACATTTCTTAAGTTCATCAAAAGCTTTTTGTTGCTTTTCCGTCCAGTCCCATTTGACATCTTTTCTTAGAAGATCATTCATTGGTCTGGCTATATCTGAGAACCCAAGTATGAATCTTCGATAGAAGTTGGCAAAGCCCATGAATGCTTGTATATCTTTTACGCATTTGGGAACAGGCTGTTACAAGAACATCTAGACGCTTGGGCCCCTACCATTTTTCTCCTAATACTCCTCGTATCAGCCCTCGCGTCATACCCTTACCCCGACCTTACCCTTGTCATCCTCGTCATCCTCGCATTCCCTTTCGCCCTCTACCTGTCGCTTCAGCAAAGCCAGTACATCTGGCCGGACCCTTTCGCTGACGAAGCATACCCGTGCTCCGTTTCACCACCTGACTGATCCTGCGGACAGTCCCCTTGCCCTTACCATCTGGATGGTAACCTATGACACGATGCACGACGCATCCCCTTTGCCCTGTTTCCTTTCTTGTTCTCTGATTCGGTGCGCAGTCGCACATGCAACTTATACTTAGATCCGCAGTTGCACGGTCGTGCCCCTGCGCGTTTCACTTCTTATTTCGATCTTTGACTCACTTTCTTATCTAGCATGTTCTACCTCGACCGAACGTGCCTTCCTGTTATAGTCATACCCTTTACTGATTGCCTCTCCCGGTAGTACGAGTTATCACCCACTAATACGTCTCCTGTCCTCTATATAAACTCGCTACCATGTACCATATTCCTTAACTTGAATCTACTTGGTTCTTGACCTCCTACTCTCATCAGAGTGATCCTTCTGCCTCGCCAGCAGTCTATATTCTATCTTCTTATCTGCTCATCGCGGATAAGCCTATAGTCTCGACCTTTACTCATCGACTTTGTCGACGAGCAAAGCCCCTGTTAACTAGTCGGACTTCTGTCCTTCTAATTAACGACGATCCTTACGATTAACCTTCGGGTGTCGTAAGCCTAGGCCGATATAGCTTATCATCTCGCACCCGCGTGACATAAGCTACCCGATTTGGACATAGGCATTAAATCGTACTTGCCGAAGACACGCCAAGTACGACCCCTAACCTTGGGCTAGCCCAAGGACGTCCACAGACCGTTGACGACACAAGCTCTGTTTGAGCGTCGCCAACAGATACCATCCAAGTCGTAACACAGGCCATTTCAATACTCCTTCTACTTTCACAGGGTCCATCGACACATTGCCTTCTTCCACGATCAACCCAAGGAACTCGACTTTAGACTGCTCGAAGCTACATTTCTCAGGCTTCAAGAACAGGTCATTCTCCTTTAACCGTTTCAGGACTTCTCGTACCACCTTTCGGTGTTGCTCCTTGTTTCCATTTGTAAAGACCATTATATCATCGATGTAGACGACTACTGTTTTGCCATCTATTAGGTCTCTTAGAATTTCATTCATCATAGTTTGGAAAGTTGCAGGCGAGTTCGTGAGTCCAAAATACATTACGGTCGGTTCGTGGTGACCAAACGGCGTTTTGAAGGCCGCCTTCCACTCATCTCCTTCTTTCATGCGAATATTATTGTACCCCCATCGTACATCCATCTTAGAGTACATCGTGGCACCGGTTAAAGCATCAATTAAATCTTGAGATCTCGGTAGTGGATACGCATTTTTCACCGTCTTCTCATTGAGCTTTCTATAGTCCATCACCGGTCTTAACTTGCCATCTTTTTTGGCCACAAAGAAGAAAGGTGCTGCTACTGGAGATTGTGAATTTCTGATACGTCCTAGTGCAGTCTCGGTTTTTAACCATTCCTTCAATGTATCCATCTCTTTAGGTGACAACGGATAAGGTTTCGCATTTGGCGGAAGATCGCCCTCATCTTTAAGATCTATCGCATGATCCCACTTCTTTCTTTCAGGGAAGCGCTTAGATTCTTCTTCTGAGAAAACTCCCAGGTAATCATGAAGCCAGTCCGGTACCATTTCTTCTACCGACTGCTTTTTCTTAGTAGCTTCTTCTGCTACCTTCTGCTCCGTGGCAACCGAGGCTTTATAACGAATCCATAGTCTCTCTGGACTCTCTTCGTCTTCTATTTCCTCAACTGTCGCCCTCTTCATTGACATATCTTCTTCATCCTCGTCTTCATCATCCGTAGGAATTAGATCAGGTACATCATCTATCTTTTTTTGTTCTTTTTTCTTTTCTTTCTTTTTTTGTCTTTTTTCTTTTTTAGTTTCACATTTTACAGGACATCGAGAAAGTGCAAATCGTCCTGCATTCCAGTCAATCTCTGGATTATGATATCTCAGCCAATCTATGCCGATAATAACATCATCGCTTCCTAAGTCTGTAACCATGAAGGCTGCTTTCTCTTCTTCATGATCACCAATCTTTAGACCTAGTTCTGCAAAATGAGTCATTGATCCAGCGGCATTTAGCGATCCATCAATGTTTCTGACTGAAATAGGCCTTAATAATTTACGGCATTTCACACTGTTCTTTTCCACAAACTTCTCACTGATAAATAATGTTGATGCACCGCAATCCACAAGTGCTTTTACGTCTGCTTGTCGGTTCTTTCCTTTCAACGTTATCGGAATATAAAAATGCTCAGATTTGGATCTAATATGTACTTCTGATACATCTTGGAACGTAGAAAGAATGGAGAAACGATTGTTCGGGTCTAGGTCTGCAGACTTTGACTTCAACCCCTTTAAAAATCCTTGCCTTTGTTAGAAGCGATCCAATCTGTGAACCACTTCGGCGCAGAGTTTTCTTCGACAACTGCAGCCGCTTTAACTTGCGCTTTTGGCGCACCTTTACAGTTTCTCGCTATGTGGCCTTGTTCTCCACATTGTCTCGAATTCTCTTGACCAATCTTCAAAGGATATTGGCTTGGTGTCAAGCTCAATAACGTATTTCTGCGCCCATTTAGCAGCAGATCCTTTGAGGAAAGACAGGGCAGTTGTAATCTTCTGCCTGTCCGTGATCAGTGGCCACTGTGACATATATAATGCTAATTGAGTGGCGTAGACTTCTATGGAGATCGAATCTTTGTCTCCGGTGAATTCTGTAGGCTTCGACAATTTGACTTGCGAAGTGTTTGGTGCTTGTGCAAATCTCTCAAGCTTCTTCTTTAGTTCCTCGATTTATGCGTTTTGGGTTCTAAGTTGAAGCTCTTGAGTTGCATTCTGTGCTCAAAGTGTGTTGTTGTGGTTGAGGAGTTCTTGTGTCCTTATGTACAGTTCGTGTGTTGCCATGGTGATGGCATTCTGTACGTAATTGGTGAATTCCACTGGCATAGCTATGCCTTGTGGTTGTGGTCCCTGAGGTCCTTGTTCTTGGGGTTCTTGGGGGTTCTCAGGTCCCATTTCTGTTTTGTTAACTTCAGCCATAGTGCCAGGTGCGTTCTGGAATCCGATTCACTAATGACTGTTGAAGAGCGGGTCGTAACGGCTCTTCCGGATAGGAAAGATGATGAAAGGGGAGAGGGAAAAAGGATATGTAAATGGAAAGCTAAAGGGGTCCCCAGTACTAACTGGATCAACCTCGTCCTTTAGGGTCAAAGGGTTCTTTAGTCAACCCGACTGACACTTCCCTAATTACTAACTAGAAAGAGATACGTAAATCTATGCTTTGTTAAGTGGGAAAAACACTGTGTGCTTCGTGTGTGCTACTTCTCAATCACCGAAAAAGTACAGGTCTAGGACAAGTTATCACTCTTCCAGCCGAAGCTTACAAGTGCGAGTCTCACTAGAATCCCGTATCTAAATCCTCGTGGTAACGATGGTAGGACTATCCGCAGATGCGACAGTTCCACTAGACTTAATGAAAGGTTCTACGTGCGTATGAAGAAAGATGTAGGTATGAAAGAAACTATAGTAACATTGAGCAGGCAGGGTCTTGGGCCAGCACTCAAAGTTGTAGCGAGACGCCTAATGTCGTCAACACCTCCGTATACTGGCGGCTGCAATGTAAGGCAGGGCCTGGTATAGGACTACTAACTAATAAAGGCTATTCATAAAAAGCTCAAGCGAGCAAAAGGATGGGTTTCAGAAAAGATGATTGCGGCTGTTTAGGCCGGGCAATGGAAAACGTATAATGGCTATCTAAGTGGTTTGTTGGTGATGTGCTCAACGAATCACCTAGAGAGAAATGATGCGAGCGGTATGCGAGAGTCGGAGTCTCCTATAGTTCAAACCTAATGTCACAACCCAATAACGAATTAACGCTGGGCAGAGACTAGGACTTGGACTAAGGTTATCACAACAAAGAGGAAGGAGCAAGTACGTCTTGGATTGCTACAGTTGTAGATACAAGAGGTTTGAACTAAAGAACTATCGACCAAGACATGCTAACTATATACAACTATTGAAACGGAGATTGAAACTGAGTTACAACTACTAGCCAATCATAAAATAGGAAAGGGAATCGTACCATAGAACATCGTAGAATATTAAAGAAGTATCACGTGACCATATCTTATCTTATCTTATCTAATCACAATCAAAGAACTCGTCTTCTTCATCAGTCACATCGAAGACACGTGTCGTGGGCGCTAAAGGTATTTCAGGAATAATAGACGCTTTCAAGGTAGGGTTAGGGTTTGATTTAGGCGCTGTGTATTGACGCTTAGGAAGATTCAAGAAAGAATAATGGTTCGTTAAAGGTACTCGTGACAGTGGACCAAGCGGACGGTATGGTACGGAGTATTATATGGACGTATACGGTGATGTATGGTACATACGGAATGTTAATCAACTATGAACAAGCTCATTTAGTGCCAAACGAGCCAAGCGAAGCCTTGCCTTCACGAGCATCAATGTTTTGATAGTCTCAGGCTTGAGACTTGCACATCGCAGGGAGATTGTGTCGCGACCACCGGAGAAAATTCGTTCAACAGCAACAGCAGATCCTACAAAGAAGAGAACTAAGTACAGACACCTGGAACGTGAAGTGAGTACTCACCAAATATTGAAAGGATATCATGGGCCAGTTGAGAGAGGTTTGGAAACTGTGCTCGGCGACCCGCCCACCACTGAATGGGGTCGCAAAGGTCAAAGTCCTCTTGTGGAAGTTTTAGGTACTCCTCGAATTCATCTACCAAAACATTTGACCGCTTCTTGTACCTCGCCGTGAAATTCATCTTCAAGGGAGAATTTCTACCATCAGACACATTTGCATGATGGCCTGTGCTGGAAGACAGCGATGACGCACTGTCCTGCGCAATGGCAGTAAAATACTACAAGGAACATACTGAGAACGCCACTTCTATCAGTGTGAAGCACACGCAGCAAGCTATCAGACTTGTCGCTGTCATTGTTGTTGTTGGTGCAGAGCATGGCGGTTCAGGGCAAGAAGTTACGGGATAAATCGGCACCCTTTCCGACCGTATGAGGCCGTAAAGGTACCGTTGACGGCCGTATGGAATACGTCTTGTACGGTGTACGGTCTGGCCGTACACCGTACCTATTGACCTCCCTTTGCATGTCCACCGGTACGGCAACCGTATCCGTCGACGGCCGCTGTACAAACCGTCTATGACGGTGACGGTGTGCAGCCCTACTTGGGATGCCCTACTACTTGTTTATGCAAGCGCTGAATTGTAAAAGAATGTGCTGTTTTAAATATCAACATATTTCTCTCTAAATGGGAGGGTTCTTGTCATTTATTATTTAATTTTTCATTTAAGTGGGGGAGATGAGTCATCCAGATGTCAAGCAAGTGTTTAGAATTTACAGGGATCTTATATTTATGTCTTGTTTTAAATCTTAACAAAGACTTCTAGTGAACGCAAGAATAACCTAAGTATCTCATACTTTAAGACTCTGGGAAATTTTCTTTGCATGATCAGTGCCCTACAGCATTATACCACTTGCCAATTGAACACAAGATGCTCTAGTTGTCCATTGATGCAGGAATTAGATTCTGGTTGTGATATAAAATGTATATTATATAAATGCTCAAATCGCATACAGTATGTCACTATTTGAAATGGTGCCAAATAAGCTTAATCTTTGTGAGCAAACTAAGATAAGTTGCCCCATGGTGTTGACTTGAGAATTATACTCAAGTTGTAATTTAGCAGGTAATGTTATATAAATTCAAATTGACATCCTACACATTACTATTTGAAATTGTGGCAAATAAGCACAACCTTTGTGAAACAACAGAAATAAGTTGGCTCTTTTTATTGATGTAAGAATTATTTTTTGATTGTAAGGTAGCCAATATATTGTTCAAATGGTCAATTAGTAGCATAAAAATGAAGATCGAAAACACACTACTCTTTGAGAAACTGTTTGGTTTAACAGATATATGTTGACCTATGATGTATTCACACACACTCACGTAGTTTAGCATATAGATAATTGTTTTTAATAAATATATATTTATTGAAAGTTTTACACTAATGAAGGGTCCTTCTCTAGATGACAAACCTTTGTGAATGCAAAGTATTTTGACATAGAGTCAAGGAGCGGAACTTTTGATAGAGATGGATCTTCTTTGACCTTGATGCACCTCTTATCCTTGGATAACAAATTTAATTATAATGAAAAATGACGGTAAGAAGGTGATATTGAAGCTCCACTAAAATGAATGATTATAACATTATTTTTTATCATTATCTGTTTGATTTAGCCATTAAACAACATCTTTGTCTATGTCACCACAGCATATTTATTTGTAACCTTGAAGACATCAAGAATATTGTAGCAGAAAGCGGTAAATAAAGATAATTGCTAGACTATCACAAGCCATGATCAGTAGCATGTTGATTTTAATTTGTGATAATATTGATTCTATTTCATGAGATGATGGATTTTTACACTGATTCTAAGAGGCACCAGGATCTGTTTTGTATCGCAACTGTCATAAAACTGTGTGAATGTATCACATTTAAAATATATTTAATTTTAGAGTAAAAGTAGCCTCAATTATGTCATAGCAAACATGAATCTCAAGCCATTCTTTTTTTCATAAGCAAATACTTCATTATAAGCATCTGAAGAC
>NW_024542390.1:0-17414 GCF_016758785.1 Suillus bovinus | reverse complement strand
GCGAAGGCTGTCCGAAGGTCTATATATGTTGGTGTGTCGATGTGTCGGTATGTCGGTGTGTCGAATAACAGTATAAGACTTTGCACAATGTCCGAAGTCCGGAACAACACTAATCTATCGGGACTCAAGAATAAATGAAGTGCGAATTTGGCAGTGGTCTAGCCAGACAATCGTTCCAAATGAACAAGGATCAATTGCACAGTTTACAATTATACCGAGGTGACTCTACTAATTACTATTCAAAGTACGGGAAGTGAAGTGTCCTATCAGTAGCCAGCGAGCAAGATTATATCCTACTTCCATGAGAGGCCGGAATCCATAGGCGAAACTAGTAGCGAGATAAGCAAGTCCGAACCTATGTAATAAGCCGCGAGGCGTGCAAGAATGCAAGTATACATGTAATAAGCCGTGATGTGTACTGCTTAATATGTATTCCGAGACTCCTGACAGAATGCCGATGGGATTGTTATCCATGTAGTACTAAGACGTAGTTAACATATAGTTAGAATAAAGAAAAACGCACCAGCGAAGTCAAAAGGATGAGGATAGGACATGGTATAGTAACTCGTGAGGTTCGGATGGGTCTCGGAACACGAGAACTGCCTGCAGAAGGTTCGGACAAGTGCGTGTGGCCTTCGGAAGGTCAAGGGAGGTCAGGGAATGGTATGAACATAGGTGTTGGATTGCCTGGTTCCGAGCCCAGCGCCGCGACCATCATTACATCGAGTGTCCTGAATTTAGACACCTCATCCATTTCCTGCGACCAGAAATTGGTGAGACTGGCCTATTTCACCGCACGAAGGCTTGTGAAATGATCATCGAGCAATGGCAAGAATATTTCCTGGCCTTGAAGACCAACTTTGCTGTAAGTGCATGGTTGTCAAGTGTCTCATGATGTATCTTATTCCTTTTAGAATGCACAGGGTAAAGTTTGCTTTACATCTGACCTGTGGTCGGATTATAAGCTCCGGCCATTCATGGCCCTCACGGCTCATTGGATTGCTAAGGCTGATAAAGATTCAATGCTCATGCTAAAGGTGGTGCTCATTGCTTTCCATTATGTTCCCGGTAGTCATGATGGGTCATCTCTTGGTTCTGTGATATTATATCTCCTCGATCATGCAGAGACTACAACCAAGGTCAGTACTAATTCATATTGTATCGCATGTTCTGATGTCATTTAGACGGGGCACTTTACTCTTGACAACACAGGTAACAACCATACCACAATGCAGGAGCTTTCAACCTTACTTGAGCAACATGGCATTGATTTTAATCCGACTGAACACAGGATACCATGTTTTCTGCACATTGTAAACATATGCGTGAAGCATATTATCAATGAATACACTACTGCCGACTTCTCTGTTGTGGCCGATACATGGTCAGTCAAAGGTCAGATCATTGACAAACTGAATTACATCCAGGCTGTGCAAAACAAGCCTCTCGAGCAAGCCAGACATGTCGTGCGGCTGATCCATGCATCAAACCAGCGGCATGACAGGTTTCATGACACTATCCTTAGGGGTAATGAGGAGGGATGGTTTTGAGATGATACAGGCGAGCGTACGCAGCTCCCAGTCGTAGAGGTCCTCCTAGACGAGCCTACTAGATGGGATTCAGTATATGTTATGATCAACCGCTGTCCTGCATGATGTGGGAATCATGCATGGACATGAATACTAGGTGACCCTCAAAAGATAAAGTCTGCTAGCTTAGTCCTCAGACTAGTCAACCCATACCTTGGTTTCAAACCATGGTCCATATTTCCAGTTTTCCCCAAGTTTCATGATCTGAATACATTTTTGACGGAAAAAGTCTAATGTGAGATGGGAATCACATTTAGACCTAGTTGATGTGAGAAGGGAAATGAAGGTTAAGGTATAGCCTTGCCTTTGGCTTATTCACTTTGGCTAGAGAAAACCATAGAGAAAAGTACAAAGCCAATAAAAAACCTATCCAAAAAGACCGTGTTTCAATTCCTGCCAACTGCATTATTTTTTTGACTGTGTTTCAATTCCTGCCAACTGTCTTATTTTTGTTACCTACTTTTCTCTAGTGTTTCTTTACTTTACTTTTTCATTAGGATGCTTTGACTCACCTGACACTTCATAAAATTGTACCCATAGGGTATGATGTCATTATGATGTCATAAGACTCCACAGATACTCCTGCAGGTATTCTGTTGAAAGATATTATGTCATCAAGCTCTAGATTATTCTACTCTACAATGACATCATTCATGATGTCATTTCCTTCTAGAATATTCTGCTCCACAATGACTCACTCTGACTCACTCATGGAAGGTTCTGGAATCTTTTGCTCCACAATGATGTCACTCTTGATGTCATAGCTCCATCTTTCACTTGTATTTTATTCTTTTATTGGGTTTGACCCAATATTTTGATTGGTCCTCCTTATTTTTTATTGTTTGTGAACCTAGGTTACTTTCCCACACAAAATGTATATAAGGAGAGCCCATTCTCCCCCCAAAAAAAATATATGATCTCCCATTTGTAGCAATCTGCCTATCAGATATTTCACTTGCAAAGTTAGTCCCTTTGAAGTGAGACAAGTGCAGGGAAAAGAATTCCCTTGAGATTATAAGTTTCTTACCTTAGAAACTTATTAGTGCCATAGACCAAGCGTTCTTGGTCACATATATTGTCTTTGAGACCCCTTTGTCTCATTGCTCTGTGCCCTTTGACTAAGCGATCTTAGTCATCTATCATATTGTTGAGACCACGTCTCACTAGTAGTCCCATAGACCAAGCAATCTTGGTCAAGTTATAGTCCCCTTTGTTCAAGCGATCTTGAACATATATATAGTATACTTGAGACTGTTGTCTCATAGTTCCAGTGCCCATAGACCAAGCGATCTTGGTCATATTTCGTATATTTGAGACCACGTCTCACTAGCTCCAGTATCCAAGTCCAGAGCCTAGAAGGAGATTTCCTAGGCAAATACATTCCAGAAACCGAATTACGTGTCTAGAAGCTTATTCCTAGATAAGAGATTTGAGTTTCAATAAAGAAAAGTAAAGCTCCGGCTAGGTTGATCTTTATAAAAAGATTAGTTTGGCGAGCCTCCCAAGAACTCACACGTTATCTACCACGAAATAGGAAAAGTCGTAGACCGTGTTAATCGAGGACTGGCAAGCAGTCTTATCCAAAGTGTAATTGTGGTGTCATTACATTTACACAACTTTATATAAGACCCTCGGTTATTAAGACACTGCTTGCGGACACTCCATCAGGTAAGATGCCCACCACTGTTACAAGAACATCTAGACGCGTGGGCCCCTACCATTTTTCTCCTCATCCTTCTCGTATCAGCCCTCGCATCATACCCTTACCCCGACCTTACCCTTGTTATCCTTGTCATTCTCACATTCCCTTTCGCCCTCTACCTGTCGCTTCAGCAGAGCCAGTACATCTGGCCAGATCCTTTTGCTGACGAAGCATACCCATGCTCCGTTTCACCACCTGACTGATCCTGCGGACAGTCCCCCTGCCATTACCGTCTGGACAGTAACCTATGACATGATGCACGACGCATTCCCTTTGCCCTATTTCCTTTCCTGATCTCTGACTCGGTGCGCAGTCACACATGCAACTTATACTTAGATCTGCAGCTGCACGATCGTGCCTCTGCACGTTTCACTTCTTATTTTCGATCTCTGACTCACCTTCTTATCTAGCACGTTCTACCTCGACCGAACGTGCCTTCCTGTTATAGTCATACCCTTTACCGATTGCCTCTCCCGGTAGTACGAGTTATCACCCACTAATACGTCTCCTGTCCTCTATATAAACTCGCTACCATGTACCATATTCCCTAACTTGAATCTACTTGGTTCTTGACCTCCTACTCTCACAAGAGTGATCCTTTCTGCCTCGCCAGCAGTCTATATTCTATCTTCTTATCTGCTCATCGCGGATAAGCCTATAGTCTCGACCTTTACTCATCGACTTCGTCGACGAGCAAAGCCCCTGTTAACTAGTTGGACTTTGTCCTTCTAATTAACGACGATCCTTACGATTAACCTTCGGGTGTCGTAAGCCTAGGCCGATATAGCTTATCGTCTCGCGCCCGCGTGACATAAGCTACCCGATTTGGACATAGGCGTTAAATCGTACTTGCCGAAGACACGCCAAGTACGACCCCTAACCTTGGGCTAGCCCAAGGACGTCCACAGACCGTTGATGACACAAGCTCTGTTTGAGCGTCGCCAACAGATACCACCCAAGTCGTAACAACCACTAAATATATCACATAGACTAATACTGGCCCAGGCAATAAGTGCCTTTTTCGACGCTTGGCCTCAATGCAACATATCCAAGAGAAAATTGAGTGAAATAGATTGGCAGTTCCTTGAGGATCTGGAAGTGATATTGGAGGTGTGTTCAAACTTCAAAACCCATTATGCATCTTACGATTTCATACCAGGCTCCCCACATCGCCCAGCAAAAACTCTCTAGTGAAAGCACTCCCTTGCTGAGTCATGCAGTTCCAGTGTTTGAAGAGATGATCGAGGGCTGGGAGTCTATTTGCCTGCATGCACCTCATTGTAAACCTTTTGTCGACATAGGCTTAACCTGGGCAAGCAAATACACCACCTGGATGAGTGTGACACATGCTTATGCTGTTGCTATGTGTCAGTCCCATTTTTTTTTTTCAAAATAAATGTTGATCTCATGATTACTTTTGTAGTTGTTGACCCTACGATGTGAATGTCATGGATCAACACTTGATGGGAGGTGGACCGAATTGCTGCTACCAAAAATTTTATCGTGAAGTTGGTATGTCTCCGTAATAAGTCATGGTAAAGGTGCGACTTTGGACTGATTTGTTCCGCAGATGCATAGCAAGAGAGCAGAACGCTCTGATCCTGCGCAATGTTGACCTGTAGTAGCTATACAACAACAACCATGTACACTAGGTGCACGTCGCTACAGACTTCCCGAGGTGCATATATCGCATTCCCATGACAATGGTCAAACTGTAGATCAAGAGTTCATGGCATACACTACGGCTGCTCTTAGTCCTCAGGGCACAGATATACTTGTGTTTTGTAATGTGAGTCCATTCGCCTTCAAGTCCCACCCTTTGTCATTAACCACAAGTTGTCAACTAGGCTTCACAGTCCATGTTCCCAACCATCTACTCAATCGCCATGGACTATACTCCAATACAAGCCTCTGCTGTGCCATGCGAGCGGGTATTTTCCTCGAGTAGCGAAACTCATACAAAAAAAAGGAATTGTATCAGCCCTGTTTTGATGGAAGCATTACAGATGGTCAAATTTTTCCTGATGAAGGAACACCTCGACTTCACTAAAGGTTGGGCAGCCTCTCAATGGGATATGGAACAGTGCATGGTATACAACAGAAGCTCCTATGAGCACTTGACACCTTCCGCCAATGCAAACGATACTCTTCTCAGAGCTATAGCGGAGGATGAGTGTGATAACATCGAGGACACTGCTACTATCTACGACAAGTGACACTTCTTACTTTTCTTGTCTGACTTTACCATTTCTCATTTCTTGTGGGTTGTTTACCATGTGCTACAGAGATTGTGTCAATATACTGATTGTTCTGATAACAAACCAGCAGATTTAGCATTGCTGACCCAAGTCGTTGCTCACTGTAAGTCTCTCAATCCTTGTTCATTCTCAGGCCATGCTGACCCAAGTCATTGCCCATCATTCACAGGAAGTTGGTCTGTCAATCCTTGTTTGATCTCGGGCCATGCTGACCCGAGTCATTGCTCACCATAAGTCTCTCAATCCTCATTCATTCTCAGGCCACACTGACCCAAGTCTTTGCCCACCGTCAGTCTGTTGAACCTTGTTCAATTTTGGGCCACGCTGACCCAAGTCTTTGCTCACCGTAATTCTGTCGATGTTCTTCATGCATATGTTTAATATTTGGTGACAGTGGTTCCAGAACTTCGAGTTTGTATTTCTATCAAGATACAAACATCTACTGTATTCCCTCCCAACCCAAACATGCAGCTTCTTCAACACGACAAGACAAATCCTAATTCCCGCCACTGTGACCCATCAATCTCTGCAAGTAACGTCTCCAGTTGGACCTCCAAGTCGTATTACTCCCTTCCTCTCCTCTCCGAATTTCTCCATCTCTCAAAACTCCCTGCTGTGTTTCAACACGTCTTTTGGTGTGTTGCGCTGATGTGCGCTGCTCTCGCATTCTGTGCGCGCAAGCCAGACTACTGTACAACTAGATATCTATCTTAGTTTTTGATCCAACGTTATCATAGTCACTCACTTTGTCCTGTGGCCTCATTAATATTAGTAACGTGATTGTAAACGTAGATTGCATGTTGTGAATTGGTGTGATCGACAATCAGTGTCTAAGTTCTCCTTGCGGTTCTCAGGACTGAAGTTCTCAATTGTAAATCTATTTTTGGCTTATAATTTAAAAATATATATTTAAGTTGGCTTTAAGCCCTTAAATTGACTTAGCTATAACTCTCGAGCCGAGCTGAACCGTAATTACAAAAGCTGTAACCACATGTCGGCTCAGCTATTTATAGCTCGGGCCATGGCTGGAACCGGCAACAAGCCAAAGCTGCGGCAACACTAACGCAGTCCCAATTTAGAGTGTGAAATTCAAATTTTCTGGCTGGTGTGTCGATAATTGTTGATGTAATTGCGATGGGTGCAGTGCAGTCATGGGCTGGTCTGCATTTCCAAGTCGAGCAGTGGTAGGCGAAGAAAGGAGGTTCAAATCAGGCCCAGTGAAAACCGGTCAGTGTGGGAACATGTGAGAGCGTGCCACATCATGCACTGCCAGCTGAAACCCCCCTTGCATGATCTTGACAAGAAATCCAGATGAATACACGATGCAGAAGGAGTCCATATCGTGTGTCGTCGTGCGAGAGTCATTCAAGTTGTTTCTACATGATGTGGCACTCCCTTGCATTCCTTGCGAGCAGTTTGATATCATGCGAGAATAGTTCATATCATATTGCTTCAAACCATAGCTACTAGTAGTACAAAATACGTATACAATCCATGGAATGATATGCAGTTGAAACAGAGCACGAAAACAATGGAATGAAGGTAGTCTTAACAGCCCAGGCATGCAATGTGCGCGCTCAATGCAAAGTACCGTTGACGACTGAGCCGACTGTATTCTTGACCCAGATGTTCGAGGAAACCTGAGTAAAGATTCAGATCAATACTGAAAATACAACTTGAAGTAACACTCACCAATTGAACTGCTTCAGACTTGTAAGACTAACAGAATTGGATGAGTTCAGCATGATGGTACTAGTACTAGTAGTAGCAGTGAGAAAAAATGATAACATACATTGCACTGTTGGGTATCGAGTGCGTCCCAGTAGATACGAAACTCTGCTGTAGTCCCATCTTTCTTGACTTGCTTGAGCCAACGAAGGATGCAAAGGTCCCTGTATCAATGTCAGTACTAATGATAGCATGTAAGCAGGAAAGAAATACTTGCCTCCCGTTCTTTTTACTGCTGGGACGTGCCTTGCTGGCTTTCTTTGGCACTTTGGTGGGCTCGGTGACACTGTGAATGGGAACACTGGAGACCGAACTGGTGGGCTGGCTGTTTTGTATGGGTGTATCAACAAGGGGGTGTGTGACCGTGACAGTCTCGACCAGAGCCTCAGGAGACTTGCCAGCAAATACATCGACAAGGGCATTGGGTTGGGAGATGGCAACAGCAGATGTGAGAACTGGAGTTGTAGACTCGGATGATGATGGCAGCACCAGTGGAGACTTCTGGGGAAGGGTAAGACCATGACTGCCAATAAATTCAGAATTAGCATTGTGAAGAATTTTAAAAATTGACATACAGTGGTTTTTTTCAGTTTGATTTGAGGTACTGTCCAAGTCTTGATGGCAGTGGGTTTATTGCATTGCGCTGCTGATGGTGTGAGATTGGTCAAGGTAAGTTCTTCAGGTTCTGACGAAGGGGTAGTAGCATTACTGGACAAGAGCGGAGACTTGTATGTCTTGTGTCTCTTTGTGGTATGTGTGAGATCTTCTGGCACAGCGCTCCACTTCTGGTTCTCGAGATTGTCTCCATCTTCATCATCACCAGAATAAGAGCCTAGATTATCTTGATCGAGTTCCTCAGGTTTGACGCCCTTAGCCCTCACTTTTGCTTGCCTGTGTGCTGTTCACCAAGCTGAATACACATTCTTTGCCAGTTCGTTTGCTTTCCAGTCGTTCAAGCAGAATCTGAGTTCTGTGTGTGCTGTACCGATAGCAATATGAAAAAGAAGGTAAGCTTGTTCAGATAAGCGTCCCCAGGATGGTGATGCAATATTCTTGGATGCCAACATCTCAAAGAGTCGACACATTGTGCAATGGATAGAATCAACAGCTGTCGACTTGAGAGGATTTCCATCTTCATCTTCTAAGAAAGGGACTGAGCCATGCGACTTGATCGAGCCACGTCCTTCAGTGCTCACACAATTAGCAAGCATCTGAAATGCATTCCTTACTTATAGATTAGCATTATCATTCTAATATCACTACACTCAAAACTTACTTTAGGGTGGTGCATTCTGTTCGTAATTCTAAGTTTTCCTTCTCTAATATTTCAATTCTTTGCTGTAAAGAACGTCAGTCATGGATGTCGTGCATATATGAGTCATGTAACCATGAATTGGTCTGTATCACACATATATGCGTCCTGTAGAGTGGTAAACACCAGACATGACATTTATGAATATAAATAAAACTTACTTGTGTGTCTGTGGTATGCCTGTGTGTGGCAAGAAACGAGTACTTTGAAGTGCTTGAAAAACGAGAGTCATTTTGTGAAGGAGAGATGTCTGAATTATAAGGTTGCTGCCACGGAAAATTACTTGATGTCGACTGATGCAAAGGAAGATTAGGAGTATTGAAAAGAGGAGTAATTGGAGAAGGATATCATTGTTCAGAGAAGTTTTGTGAAGCCTCTAGGTGTTGTTGAGAGAGCTTCCTCGACCTAGCAAAGTTATGGATACCACCTTCTGTGTTGACGGAAGACATTGTGGTGGTAAGGGGGAAAGGTAAAACCTAAACATAGATGTCATAGCAAGTGTCGGTAAGTTCCGATTTGGATACTACAATGTCTACACCATGTCAAGCAATATTAGGGTCAAATAAAGTTCTTGTATTGAAGGAACAACAGACGAGTGCTGTATAAGGGTCATAAAACTAGTTCCTCTCCTCAGCTTCCATTTCCTGTTGGTCTGCCTCATCTTCTTGATCCTGCTCGACACCAAATTGATAAATATCGAGTCCAGGACGCTCAAGAACAAAAAGCGATCCTCGATGACTCCAGATGGTAGAGTAGGATGGTGCAGAATCATTGCGACAACAGATTTGATAGAGGTGACATCAACAACACAGAGTCCTTCATCGCCTAGGTATTTGCATGAAAGCACAGTTTGATTTGAAAGCTGAACAAGGTCAGCATCTGGAGCGGAGAAGACTGAGATTACAGCAATATTTGCATCACGCCATTCACCAATATTCTCTGTAGCAATTGCAACCTGTGTGAAGTACTGGACTTCTGCGAAGCGGACAGTCCTATCAATAATAACCTGTATACTACAATCAGTACATGCTATGTGAAGTACAGTTAACACATACTTTGACATGACGTGCAATGTGCAATTTTTCAAGTGGCCGTTCTGATTCACGCCAGGCAGTGCGTGCAATTTGACCACATGGAAGTCGGAGTCGAGCCCAACAATGCATTTGGGGGAGTGGTGCATGGACAAAATCTTGGAGGAGGGCTACATGAATTGCTGGTGGACGATATGGTGCTTTTCCCTCATTCGGAGGAGGACATACCCATTGCCGAGCTCTTGATGTCCACGTGGAAGAACATTGTCAGGGGGAGCTAAGAATGGCAGTATGGACTTGAGTGCATTTGCTTGGCATCGTCGGACAGCCTCCATTGAAAGGTTTGCGTATGGGTTTGAAGGCTGTCAAATTTGTTGACCAAGGTTGCCAATGGTCCGTTCCATTGTCCACTGTGCATAACACACTGGAGGGCCTTTTCATATGGTTTCACAGACAAGATGATTGACCTGGTGTACACATGGTCAGATAAAATGAATGCGATCACATGACGACACTGGTAATACAACTGCTCGAATTCAGTTTCCCACTCGCCAAGTAGCAATTGAGCCTCTTGAAGCTTGTTTTGTGAGATACTGTGCTGACAGATGATGCAAATCCCTCGTATGAGCTTGCAGAAATTTAGCCATATGTCTTGTGGAAGAATGGTATGCAAGAGCGCAGGTGCAAGGCCGAAAATGTAAAGCTGGAATTCCCAAGTTTTATACTGCGTGTTGAGTTTCTCTGCTGGATTGTGAGGTGGACGATCAAATGAGCCAGGTATGTGGTAGGTTGTTGCACCAACAATTGCACCATGCTCAATCCAAGCATTGTCATCACAAAATATGGCCTAACGCCAAGTACGAACATCATCCGAAGTGTCGCACTTGATTGTGCCTTGCCATAAGCTTAGAATTAAATCTGAAATGTTTGCAATTAAATGCATGACATCGGTGGTCAGACAATCAGGGATTCCGAGAACATGTCCAGGGTTGAGGCCAAGTAAAAGACTGGATTTGACGATACCGGTTTCAGTTCTGCGCTTCTCGAATTGTGTTTGATTTGGAGAACTGACAAGGTGACGAAGATTTGTGGGATAGGAACCCGAACCAGTGGCAGGGAGATTGAAAACAACATTGACATCATCATGACTGCACCCTCAAACAGTATAGTTCAAGGGCTTAAGGAGGACAGGAAAGTAATGAGAGCCTTGGGGTTTGCAACGGCCAATAAGTCCACAGTAGACTCGACAACCATTTCTACCACTATGGCCCACCATACCATCAAAATGGACAAGGCCAAGAGCATCAGCTGTCGGAAGAGCAAGGAATGGGTGCAAAGTGAAATTTATGTTACGAGATGCATCCCAAATGCGAAGGCCTTCATTCTGTAGTGACACAAGGTGATGAAACCCTGGAAACAAGAATGAGTCAAAGTTTTTTGGGTTTTTGGGTCCAGGGATTACTCCGCCAGGAAGAACATACTGTTTCTTGTAGTGGCGGCTGGGGTGATGGTCGAGAATTACCCAAATGTAGATCCAACAATCAGAAATTTTGCTTCGATAGAGCTGAGCACCATCCATTGATATCATAAGAACTGTGTCGTTCTCATTGATGCGACCCTGCATGACAGCTTCAAGGTAGTTACTGCCGCATATGAAATTGTCAATGATGTGGAGCTCGCCGTCATGCTGTTCCAAGTACTGAAAAATTGCAGCTGTACATTCACGACAATAGTGCATGTGTCCCGCACTCTCAGGATCATGCCAAAGTGCTTGTAACTGTGGTCCCAGGGGAATGGTATGAAACTTGCGAACAGGAAACTGTTTGCCTGTTGCTTTCAAGTTTCAGCTGGTCATAGCGGTGTGAGTCACAGAATGGGCACTGGTCGAGATCAGAAAAGGGACTGGTGAATGCGATACAAGTGTTTAAACACATGTGGTGTTTGATTGAGTCAATACCACTAAGTTCTGCGACGAGGTGTTCGACACCACGATAAGATGGGATATCTTCCTCTCCAGGAAAACTTCTTGCTGCAGAATCGGCAATCCCCTTATATGCAGCCTGAGCTGCATGTTCAAGATGAAAGTACATCTCGATATCATGACGAATAATTGGCACTTGCGATATGAGGTGGCTGCTGAGGCGGATTTCGCAGTTTCTCAAGAGCTTCAGGTGTAAGTTTCGCAACTGGGTCATCAAGAGATGCTGCACGAAGCGCTTGAATAAATGAGAAAGCTTGGTGAAATTTTGGGAGTTGAGAGAGCTGCTCAAGCACATTGATATCAATGCCAGGAGGGTTGGGTGGCTGTGGTTGGTTTGCAGCGGGCTCGTCATTTGGTGGATGTGGAGGCTCGTCGTTTTGAGGCTGATGAGGCTCGTTGTTACGACTTGGATGGTATCTGTTGACGACGCTCAAACAGAGCGTGTGTCGTCAATGGTCGAGGACATCCTTGGGCTAGCCCAAGGTTAGGGGTCTTACTTGGCAAGGCTTCGGCAAGTAAGATTTGACGCCTATGTCCAAATCGGGTAGCTTATGTCAGGCGGGTGCGAGACTATAAGCTATATCGGCCTAGGCTTACGACACCCGAAGGTTAATCGTAAGATCGTCGTTAATTAGAAGGACAGAAGTCCGACTAGTTAACAGGGGCTTTGCTCGTTGACGAGGTCGATGAGTAAAGATTGAGACTATAGGCTTATCCGCGAAGAGCAGATAAGAAGATAGAATATAGACTGCTGGCGAGGCAGAAAGGATCACTCTGGTGAGAGTAGGAGGTCAAGAACCAAGTAGATTCAAGTTAGAGAATATAGTACATGGTAGTGAGTTTATATAGAGGACAGGAGACATATTAGTGGGTGATAACTCGTACTACCAAGTGAGGCAATCGGTAAAGGGTATAACCATAAAAGGAAAGCACATTCGTGTTGAGACATGGGTGAGGCAGAACGTGCTGGATAAGAAAATGAGTCAAAGGTCGAAATAAGAAGTGAAACGCGCAGGGGTACGATCGTGCAGCTGCGGAGCTATCTATAAGTTGCATGTGCGACTGCGCACTGAGTCAGAGATCAAGAAAGGGAAAAGGGTAACGGGGATGCGTCGTGCATCATATCATAGGTTACCGTCCGGACGGTAAGGGCAGGGGGACTGTCCACAGGATCAGTCAGGTGGTGGAACGGAGCATGGGTATGCTTCGTCAGCGAAAGGATCTGGCCAGATGTACTGGCTTTGCTGAAGCGACAGGTAGAGAGTGAAAGGGAATGCGAGGATGACAAGGATGATAAGGGTAAGGTCGGGGTAAGGGTATGATGCGAGGGCTGATACGAGGAGGATTAGGAGAAAAATGGTAGGGGCCCAAGCATCTAGATGTTCTTGTAACACTCGTTGTCTCGAGGCTGCAGGTTCTCGTCATCTGGTGGATGTGGAGGTTCGTCGTTTTGAGGCTGATGAGGCTCATCATTTGGTGGATGCGGAGGCTCATTGTCTCAAGGCTGCAGGTTCTCATCATCTGGTGAATATGGAGGCTTGTCGTTTTGAGGCTGATGAGGCTCATCATTTGTTGGATGCGGAGGCTCGTCATTTTGAGGCTGATGAGGCTCGTCGTTTTGATGCTGCATAAACTCATTAGTACTATGGCCATTGAATAAAATAACATACATACATGTGGACTGGCTGTGCGAGTGCGTTTTCCAGGAGGAGCATGAGTTGCACTGGCACACCGCTTGCTCAGGTATTTACGAATCAGCTGGATGGCCTCAGGATTGTCCTGTGCATTAATGATTTGCTCGCGTTCCTCGTCAGTCTCTGCTTCACGCAGGTGGTCATAGTAAGTAGTGCGCCTGACTTGCACATGTCTCCCTCCGTGTCGTCGACAGACACAGCAATATAAGTTGGACATAGTATCACTCGTATAGGTCTAGTTTCGGACCAAGAATGATTCCATTGAGAAAACAAAGGCTTGTTGAATTAGCTAGTATATGTACCTAGTAGATATAGGCCTAGTACTAAGAAGGATCAGTAAGTCGTAGGCATCGACTAAGCCAGAGTATACACAACCTGAGTGCAATTGAAGATGCGAGTGCAATGTGATTGCAATGCAAAGTCGTGAAATCCGTGTAGTTGCGACACAAATGCGAAGGGAATGCAGAGTTCAAACGTTCACGCAAGGTGGATGTGTTTGCATGTGCTGCACTCGCAAGAAAACAGGCGTCCATTGGTTATCAACTCTATCTACACGATTTGGCACTTTGCGTAATACTCTCGCACGCTCTCACGCGCTCCCGCACTGACCGGTGTCCTGCATGATGTGGGAATCATGCATGGACATGAATACTAGGTGACCCTCAAAAGACAAAGTCTGTTAGCTTAGTCCTCAGACTAGTCAACCCATACCTTGGTTTCAAATCATGGTTCATATTTCCAGTTTTCCCCAAGTTTCATGATCTGAATACATTTTGACGGAAAAAGTCTAATGTGAGATGGGAATCACATTTAGACCTAGTTGATGTGAGAAGAGAAATGGAGGTTAAGGTATAGCCTTGCCTTTGGCTTATTCACTTTGGCTAGAGAAAACCATAGAGAAAAGTACAAAGCCTATAAAAAACCTATCCAAAAAGACCGTGTTTCAATTCCTGCCAACTGTCTTATTTTTGCTACCTACTTTTCTCTAGTGTTTCTTTACTTTACTTTTTCATTAGGATGCTTTGACTCACCTGACACTTCATAAAAATTGTACCCATAGGGTATGATGTCATTATGATGTCATAAGACTCCACAGATACTCCTGCAGGTATTCTGTTGAAAGATATTATGTCATCAAGCTCTAGATTATTCTACTCTACAATGACATCATTCATGATGTCATTTCCTTCTAGAATATTCTGCTCCACAATGACTCACTCTGACTCACTCATGGAAGGTTCTGAAATCTTTTGCTCCACAATGATGTCACTCTTGATGTCATTATGATGTCATTACTCCACATTCCAGAATGTTCTGCTCCACAATGATGTCATAGCTCCATCTTTCACTTGTATTTTATTCTTTTATTGGGTTTGACCCAATATTTTGATTGGTCCTCCTTATTTTTTATTGTTTGTGAACCTAGGTTACTTTCCCACACAAAATGTATATAAGGAGAGCCCATTCTCCCCCCAAAAAAATATATGATCTCCCATTTGTAGCAATCTGCCTATCAGATATTTCACTTGCAAAGTTAGTCCCTTTGAAGTGAGACAAGTGCAGGGAAAAGAATTCCCTTGAGATTATAAGTTTCTTACCTTAGAAACTTATTAGTGCCATAGACCAAGTGTTCTTGGTCATATATATTGTCTTTGAGACCCCTTTGTCTCATTGCTCTGTGCCCTTTGACTAAGCGATCTTAGTCATCTATCATATTGTTGAGACCACGTCTCACTAGTAGTCCCATAGACCAAGCAATCTTGGTCAAGTTATAGTCCCCTTTGTTCAAGTGATCTTGAACATATATCATATATTTGAGACCATTGTCTCACAGTCAGGTGTCCATAGACCAAGCGATCTTGGTCATATTTCGTATATTTGAGACCACGTCTCACTAGTTCCAGTATCCAAGTCCAGAGCCTAGAAGGAGATTTCCTAGGCAAATACATTCCAGAAACCGAATTACGTGTCTAGAAGCTTATTCCTAGACAAGAGATTTGAGTTTCAATAAAGAAAAGTAAAGCTCCGGCTAGGTTGATCTTGACAAAGATTAGTTTAGCGAGCCTCCCAAGAACTCACACATTATCTACCACGAAATAGGAAAAGTCGTAGACCATGTTAATCGAGGACTGGCAAGCAGTCTTATCCAAAGTGTGATTGTGGTGTCATTACATTTACATGACTTTATATAAGACCCTCGGTTATTAAGACACCGGTTTTCACTGGGAATCAGGAGCCGCCAACTCAGCGATCACACGATGAATGGAGATGATAGATTTGCCTAATGACCCTGCCAAGTGCCAACAGCCCATTCTACCAAGTATACAATACTGAGCATCGACTGCGGCGACAGTATAAAGGCAAGTCATCCACCCCATCTCAAAGAGACAGTAGTCCATACCACCTCACACAAGAAATGTGTTTCTCCTTCCTCGCCGTTATTGTTGCTTTGGCGACATCTATCGTGTCTGTCAGTGCATGTCAAAACGAGTTCAATGGTTGTGTAACAACAAATGACTGCTGTGCAGGCTTGAGCTGCGGAATGGATGTGAGTATGAATAGTTTGCTTCACGTCAATTTTCACTTGATGACCCACTTTTTTCACCTCGTCCGATGTCAGTATGCACGTGTGAAAGTCTGCTACAGTGAGTCAAGTGTCTACTTTCGTATCAATGACTCACGGTTCGATATGCAGAATGAAGAAATGGGTGGACCACACTCTCACAATCATGGATTGTGGGATCAGACAGGACTAGATACCGATATCGCTGTTGTACCAAGCACTTTCGAAAGTAGACTAAAAAGCCAGGCTGCCTTTCGTCGTCTTGCATCAAGTTTGAATGTTGAATCGTTGCAATGAATCATACATAGTACACCAATTTGTCGTAACGGGATCTCTTTCACTGAGTTCAATGACAAGTGTAGTACATATGTTGGCATTGGAATATGTCAGGTTGCAAATTGTCTTCTCATCGCAATCGTAGTACATAGTCACTTTTTCGCTCACTATGCCAGCGAAGTCACCATATTAGGTTACTCCACACAAAGACGCTTTCACTGCAGTTTGTTCTTCGTTTTCCCCCAGTCCCTTGTACTCAGCTGGGGCTAAGTCATAGCTTACCATTCACAACACATCCTTACTGATGTACAATAGAATTCACCAGAGTTCGTTCTATCTAGACACCTACCGTCTTTTGTATCGCACCGACTTTGTAGTGGAGGCCGTATACGTTAGGAAGGGTGAAGATGAAGGGGTGGGATGAAGACGAAATACCGTCGTGAATCGATTTCTAGTAGAAAGGAATGAACATATTTCGTGCATGTGGTGTTGGAGGTTGTGAGATATGAGATGAGATGAGAATGGTGAGAGAAGTGTAGAACTTAGTGATTGACCATGAAAGCTTTGCTTTCGTGGTGGGAGGGTCTGGCTCTGACACACTGCGATTGTGTGCGTGGTTGATCATCCAACTTTGTCCCACTGTCGGAGCTTGAGCGTTTGGAACACCAAGGATTATATGACCGGACTCTCGTCGATACTCTCTTTTCTCAGTCTGTTATCAAGGTCTGAGGTCTGATCATTCGCGTCGACTTTTTGTGATTCCTTGCTCAAATGTGTGAGCAGAGATTGAAAAATAACTGAGCTCGAGTTGAGTGTTCCTATCGGGAGTCGCCAACTCAATGCATTATGAAATGAGCGAATGAATGGAGAGGGCGTGTTCTGCCTGACAACCTCTGCCCAGGATCATATGCGACGCAAGCTCGTTCTGACAAGTCTACACTGAACATCAACTGTCGCAACAGTATAAAGTAAGTCATCTTCCTACCGTCCACCCCATACCACCAGACAAAACAATGCGTCGCTCCTCTCATCGTTTGTTGCTTTTTTTTTCGGCATCTATCATGTCTGTCAAGGCTGTTAAATGTAAAGAAGTGTTCGACAGTTGCAAAACAAACAGTGACTGCTGTCTAATGCTCGACTGTGTGCCAATGGTTAGTAAGAGTATTTTGCTTTGCCTCCTGACGACTCACATTTTGAATCTGAGAAGTATAGTGGCAAAGCCTGCTTCCCCAACAATGGCTAGTCAAATGTCTACAGTCACATTGGAGCTGCTGTTGATT
>NW_024542389.1:0-17477 GCF_016758785.1 Suillus bovinus | reverse complement strand
ACATTCGAGAAGTTCATTAAGCTCCCGATCAACCGGAACAGAACCTTAGTATTACATGATGCAAACAGCGGGAAAGGACATCTTAAGGGCCTCGTGTCTCAGGTGCCCATTAACATAGGCTCAGTACTTACAACTGCAGAAATCTATGTAGGAGATACAGTTCCCTTTGATATTTTATTAGGGAGACCATGGCAAATACATAATTCAGTATCTATACATGAGCGCCCTACAGGAACTTGGCTAGAATTTGGAAGTAGTCCTACTAACGATCAGACGTCAGAAGTTCTAGTAGTTCCATCTAAAAATAACCGGAGCCGAGAACATGGGGCAAAGAGCTGGAACATTACATGTACAGAAATGTCCGAAATTAACACCTTCTACCAAGAAGGGTCTAAAAATAGTACTCACATCGAAAATATTCCGGAAGCTGTGAAAATAGCGCTTCCAAAAATGGAAATTCACACGGACTGCAGATGGGTCTTGCAAGAAATTCAAAGTACCATTGTACTACAAGTATCTAAAATGGTAGATAATTGTATGGAATTAATGAATGGTACCATAGATAGTACTATTGTAAAAAAATCTATAAAAGAGGGAGGGGATAGTATGGATGAGTACAACACATCAGTATCTACAATGCCTCCAGCTGGCCGCACGGTCACAATTTTCCAGCCTAATCCGGACATGCTCCAATATGCCGGAAATACTTACCATATTCGTGTCGCATATCCCGGACATCACACATTTAGGCACAATGCCAACGTGCCTAACACTCACTCGATCAATGGTAATCATCACGCCGATTACTTGGTACTTAACAGCTCGCAGTACAAAGAGCTGAGAAAAGAAGCTGATCACATGGGAGATTTCATTCCTAGTTTAGTAGTTAGTACAAAGTTTGCCGAGCCGGACCTTATTTCCCAGTATGGTAACATTACCATACCCATGGTTCAACTTCCTTTAGATGCTAGAGCAATCCGTTCACCCACTCCGCTGGCCTTTGCTCAGCGTGTCTCATCTGGTCCCTTCCTCCCGGAGTACGACAGTGACATCCGTCACCACCATGACAAGAAACTCACGGCCATCGACTTAGCTGACCTTGTCCACATGTCGGACAAGGATATCACTAACATTCCGGATATTTCCGTCACTCCTCCAGTAAGTTTCATTTTTATAAAAATCTATTTAAATTCTATGTATTTGCAGGATGCTACTGTACTTTTCGCTGAGCCTCCTCCAAGGAGCTTAGGCCTTTCCAGGTTGCCCAACGGCAGCCTGGAAAAATTTAATTCTGAAACTCAGAATGCCCACAACATCGACCGGCTCAAGCAAGAAGCCGCTGGATCAACGGATGAAGAAGACTCACGCCAAAAAGAACTCAAAAAGCCCATCACTCCACCTCCTACTCCTCCCCGCATCGCCTCAGCTTTCCCACCCATCAAGCTGGAGCCGCTTCTCGAAGCTGCGCCCGCCGATCAAGATTGTGCGTGTGCCCTGCTTCTTTCGACTGAAGACAATGAAGGAAGCGCGGAGCCTGTAGAAGGATGGACTAAGATCTCTGAGGACGATCCAGCCAGATCAGAATCTGAGGTACTTAAATCTAACAAAGGACTTATGCGCACATCCGATACTAACTCAAGCATGCAGACTCAATCCGACAACGACTCATTCTACAGCCCTTCGGATGACGATACTGACAAACTTACACCCCCTCCCCCAACACAACTCCAATGACTTTCCTACCTCGCGCACAACATAGCAAACCCGCGCTCGTGTCGCACCATGCCACAGATCGATCCTGATCTCGTCTTTACCCACGGACTTGACGCCCTCAAAGAACAGGACAAGGCGCATGATTGCGTACCTCGCAACACGCCCGTCGCCTTCGGACTTAACTACAGGCAACTTCCATACGAGCCGCTTCCGTTCACCGGAACCTATGACGAACGAATGGTCATGCACCTCATGTGCGCATGCCAGTTCTTATCCATCGCAATGTCTGTGCACTCGACGCGCGAACTGGGTAATGAGCTCACAAGCTTTCACGCTGCCTGCCCTTTATCTATCTTTCATTACGACACTACCGAATATCCTGCTTCCGTTCCCCATGGCCGCACGCGCCTACATTCCTGACTCTACGAACTTAAGAATATGCACACATCCATGTGCACTATTTTACAACTCACGCACTGTACGCTCACTCCCACTCAGTCGCAAGAAACCTTACTCGAACATTTATTCATTGTCATCGTCGATGGAGTACGTTGTATCCTGGCAACTGTCGACCGGGCCTCCTTTTTCCTCCAACTTTGCCCTTCATCTAACCCCCTCTTCACCATTGAAGAATTGGCCATGCTTCGCACCGCATTGGGCACCTTCCACTTCTTTGGATATTTCCAGCTCGCTGATTTGATCGACAATCTTCTACAGATCTCCCTTCCGGACGAAGATGTCATCCACAAGCTCTTACAGAATTATTCTCTTGATGATCTTGTGGGTACAGGTGTTGTTCCTACCACCAGCACTAATTACCTTCTGTGCACAGCAGAATCTCAGCACCAGTGCTGCTTCAACACAAAGCGCATGGGTCCATATATTTTAGAATAAAAGCGGGTGTGTTTGGTGTGTTCTTTCCTCCTTTCATTTCTTTTTTTCTGATCCACCTTTTATTAAAAGATTCCAAGAAGTCGAAGATCTGATTCTAGTTACATTTCTTTTCCTTACTTAGCCTGCTACGCCCTTTCCCTTAGTTTGTACTTAGGCATATTCTGTTTGACGTGTGATTTTCGCTTGTAGTTCTCATCTGTCAGCTCGTCTCCTGAGACCTTAGCTAAAAATCTATATACATGCTTTTGACTGAATTTGTACAAGTATCACACGGTTAGTTTTCTATACTTAGCTACATTGAAACCAAGAATTTGGGTTGTCCGAAGATTCTGATTGAAGTTAGTTTTTTGATTCTTAGTTTTTCATACCTTGTATTAGTCTTACAACATTTCTTAGTTTGTTTTGAAGTTTTTACATACAAAAAATTTGAATCCAAAGTCGATTCACCAAATTCCCGTTCGAAATCTAAGGACCTTCAGAAGCTTAGTAAGCTAGTCTACACTTAGGACATCCGGGCCTAAGTATAGTCACGTGATAGTATAATTAGTAAACTTCGTGCTATTACTACATAAGCCTGTCATTTACAATACATTGAGTGTTTGAATTCTAAATAGCCACAGGAACTATAGAATACATATTCAGGTACTATAGTATATCATTGTCTGGCATTTACAGGTGTATGAAATAGTATTTCGTGACCCTATTTTTCATTTGTCAAATACAACCGAAGAATCCCAGTCCGCGTTCTCAGAATCTAGGCAAATCCGAATTCAACAATCCTGCCTGAGTCTTAGCCAAATAAGGGCATCCAAACCTTATAAGTCATGAAACCCATAGCCAAGGATTTTCCTGTGGAAATGGAACCCCAATTATCGCAAACCCAAGTAAAGGAACCATATCAAGGATTTTATATACGTACAGATGACATCACCACTGAATCAGAGGAATATGAGATGGGAAGTGATGACATATATGGCCTAACAGCCGGAAGAGAATCACAAATTGATAAAGAAAGCAACATAACGGTATGGACCGATGACATTGGGAATCACTTTGAGCCAGGAGATTCAATATGGACAATGACTTTTAGTGAGGAGGATACTCAAGGAATGTTCTGGACCCCTTCTGACCCTGTAGAAACAGGCATGTTAGACAGTGCCAACTCCTTGACAATGTATAAGCATGTAGATAAGAAAGTACGGCCTGTTCCAGGAGTGTTTCCTCAAGAAGCCCAAGTAGTTAGGCAGATTCCATATGACCCACTAGACACTCTTATACCCCTAATACCTAATCCACCTGATATAACTCCTACTACAAAGCTTACCTTAGAAAGACTTGAGGCTTTGAACATCAACTCTAAAGGATTTCTGTATCCCGAAGAAGAGAGACTATTTCGACATATTATGTGGCTGCACCAGGATGCTCTAGCATTCGAAGACACTGACCAAGGTACTCTGAAAGAGTCTTACTTTTCCCTGTACATTATCCCTACTATTCCACATATTCCATGGGAATACAAGAATATACCTATCCCACCGGGGATACGAAGCAAGGTCATAGAAGTACTCAAGCTAAAGATAGATGCAGGTGTCTATGAGGCGAGTCAGTCAGCATATAGATCACGATGGTTTTGTGTAGTCAAGAAAAATGGGAAGTTAAGAATTGTCCATGATTTGCAGCCTCTGAATAAGGTTACCATTCGCGACGCTGGGTTACCCCCTATTCTTGATGATTTCGTAGAACCTTTTGCAGGAGCTCAATGCTATACAGTATTTGACCTATTTTGGGGATTTGATGCCAGAAAATTACATCCAAAGAGCAGAGACTTTACTGCATTCCTAACCCCTTTGGGCCTGCTCTGCATCACCTTGCTTCCTACAGGGTTCACTAATTCTCCTGCAGAATTCCAAAAGTGTATGACCTTTGTTCTTCAAGACGAAATTCCTGACAAGGCCAACATTTTTATAGATGATCTTCCTATTAAAGGACCTACAACTACATTTCCTGACGAGCAAGGTAACCCTGCTCTTCTACATGAAAATCCCGGAATACAAAAATTCATCTGGTTGCATGCATTGGATGTCCACCAAATTATGCACCGTGTTAAGGAGGCTGGAGCAACATTTTCAGCCCTTAAGATTCAGCTGTGTCTCCCAGAAGTTCTAATCGTAGGACAGACTTGTACCCCTGATGGACGTATTCCAGATAAGATGAAAGTAGACAAGATCCTTAACTGGCCAGACCTAACAAACCCTAAAGAGGCCAGAGCATTCCTTGGACTCTGCGGTACTGTTCGAATATGGATTCCTGGGTACTCAACATTAGCCCAACCCTTAAGCGAGCTATGGCGAAAAAGATAAAGAATTTGTTTGGAACGAAAGATGGAAGGAAGCCTTTGAGACTTTGAAGAAGTTAGTAGCTTCCGCACCAGCCTTAAGATCAATCGACTATAGTTCAGACTTACCAGTGATCTTATCAGTAGACTCTAGTTACATGGCAGCAGGAATTATCTTATTGCAAATAGATGAGAATGGACGTAAGCGGCCAGCCCGATATGGATCATTACCATTTAATGACGTAGAATCCCGCTATTCACAACCAAAGTTAGAGCTATACGGACTTTCCCAAGCACTTCGTCATTTCTGCCTATACATCATAGGAGTGAAAGTTCTCCACGTGGAAGTAGATGCAAAATACATCAAGGGGATGCTTAATGAACCAGACCTTCAGCCAAATGCAGCTATCAACTGATGGATTCAAGGAATACTCCTATTTGATTTCAAACTCATCCACGTACCTGCAACAAAATTTAAGGGCCCTGATGCATTGTCTAGGCGAGGTCTAGGAGAGGGAGAAAGTATTGATCCGCAAGATGATTCATGGCTAGATGAGTTAGCACTGTTTACCGGGACTTCTCAAGCATGCTTTCGAACTACAGTATCCTTAGATGAAAAGAAGATGCCTTTCTCCTCAGTATTCATGGGAACAAGCTTTCAGGAGAAGAACCTAATGGATATATTCAAATTCCTTACAACCTTGGAAACTCCGTCATTTGACAGTATTTCAGCAAAGAAGAGGTTCCTTAAGAAGGCTGTCAAGTTCTTTGTCCAGAATGGAAGAATGTATAAAAGAATGCAGGCTAGGCCACCATTGTTAGTGGTACTTGATCCGGAAAGGCGTGCAACTATACTGAATCAGGCACATGAAGAGCTTGGACATAGGGGCGAAGCAGCCACGTGGGAGACCATCCATCTTATATTCTTCTGGCCTTACTTATTTTCAGATGTACGGCATCACGTACAATCATGTCACCCTTGTCAAATCCAAAATACAGCCAAGATGCACACTCCTATCATAGTTTCTACTCCTTCCACTATCTTTGTGAAAGTCTACATTGATATTATGCACATGCCTCCAGCCCAGGGCTATAAGTATATTGTATTGGCTAGAGATGATTTGTCTCGCTATGTAGAAGGAAGACCATTAAAAGCACCTACTGCCAAGGCTCTTACCAAGGTCTTTTGGGAAGATATTTATTGTAGGTATGGAGCCATAGGACAGGTAACCACTGATAATGGACCTGAGGTACAGGGCACATTTTCTGCCCTTATGCAAAAAGTGAATATCCCGCATGTCACAATTTCACCCTACAATTCCCAAGCTAATGGAGTAGTTGAAAGAGGACATTTCACATTGCGAGAAGCACTAGTCAAAGCATGTGGCGATAACATTACGCAATGGCCCCAGAAGATCCCTCAAACCTTATTCGCAGATAGGGTAACTACAAGCCGAGTAACGGGCTTCTCTGCATTCTATCTTGTTCACGGAGTGCACCCAGTATTACCATTCGATTTAGCAGAAGCCACATTCATGGTAGATGGATTTACAAGTGGGATGACTTTGGTTGATTTGTTAGCACTTTGAATACACCAGTTAGAAAGACATTTGGACGACCTGGAGCAAGCTGCAGAAACACTGAAGAAAGCTAGGTTCAAGTCAAAGGAGCAGTTTGAAAGACGATATGCTATATGGCTAAGAAAAGAGGCTTATCAGCAAGGAGATCTAGTATTGGTACGTAATACCCACATTGAGAAAGAGCTAAATCGGAAGACAAAAGCCCGCTATCTCGGCCCCTTTAGAGTAGAACGGAGAACTCAGGGAGGGTCATATGTATTAAGTGAAATGGACGGAACAATATCTAGAAGGGGAATAGCCGCTTTTAGACTCTTGCCTTATATATCAAGGAATTCACAGCAACTACAGAGACTTGCCCAGAGGCTTGATGGTCCTTCCCTTAATTGATTACAGGCCTATCCCATTCCCCGTGGTCCTTCCCTGAATTGATTGTGGGGCTATCCCATCCCCTGTGGTCCTTCCCTGAATTGATTGTGGGGCTATCTCATTCACCATGGTCCAGGTGGCTTAATGGCTGATATCTAAATAGTGTGATCCCCAAGTAATGACTCTGTAGGTGTGGGCGAGTAGCTGAGACCAGGTGTTGGTGGACAAATGATTGATATCTGAATAGTGCGATCTCCAAGTGATGATTCTGTAGGTGTAGGCGAGTAGCTGAGACCAGGCACTGGCACATCAATATCTGAATAGTGCAATCTCCAAGTGATGATTCTGTAGGCATAGGTAGTGTTGCCACGGCTCTGGCTTGTGGCCAGCTTTAGCCGCGAGCAGAGCTGTAGGTAGCTAAACCATGTATGTAGTTATAGCTCATGTAATTAGTAGTTTGGTCCAGTCTATGGAGCCGCATTAAGGTCTTAAAGCCAGCTTTAATAATAATATTATATATAATTGTATTGAAATGACACAAGTCCATGCTCTCGATATGTAGTGGTTTCTTTAGTGGTGAGATAGGATGAGAATAAATATACTATGCATGATGAGAATGTACTACAGAAAATTGGTAGCGGGTGATAATAGAAACAAATTTACCCGTACAGCCGTACAGGCTCGTGTTTTGGGATACCTGGTGAAGACGAAGCTAAAATGATGTGAGCCGGACAGTCCTCAATACCTGGGGGTGTTGGAGGAGATGCCATTGATGACAGCAATGTGGGTGGTGTGATGTAGGAAGAGCTGGGTGGGGGATTTTGGGATACCTGGAAGCTGAAACGATGTGAGCCGTGCAGTCCTCCATACTTGGGGGTGTTGGAGGAGATGCCGCTGATGATAACAATGTGGGTGGTGTGCTGTAGGAAGAGTTGGGCAGAGGGGAATCAGGCTTTGGCAGTGAAGGATAACAATGACCATATGTAGGTGTAGATGCCAAAGTGGCTGGAGGAGGCAGGAAGGGATTTGTGGTAGGAGGAGTTGTTATCTGGGATGATGAGGGAAGAATGTGAGAAGGGTAAAGTTGTTGACATACCAAATACTTCTTGACCATGTCCTCAAACTCCCTAAATGTCACTGGATCCACATGGAGCTCCCACTCCAGATACTGACACATCTCGTGCTCCGTCTGGCTAGTTTCGTGCAGTTGGAACGTGCCCTTCATCTGGAGTCTGAGAGGGAGAGGTGGGTGGGTGCAAAGAATGATATAGGGGGATAGATGGGTGGTGTGATGTAGGAAGAGTTGGGTGGAGGGAAAGCAGGCTGTGGCAGCGAGGAATAACCATGGCCATATGTAGGTGTAGGTGTCAAAGCAGCTGGAGGAGGTGGGGAGACATTTAGAATGCATGAGAACGTAAGAAGATTAATAACACACCTTGTAGTTGAATCCATAGCTCAGCTAAGCAATTTGGATATACAAACTATCTACGAGACAACTTGTGGTGAGGTGAACATGCCGCCCATGTGATTCGAGCAGGAAACAAGTTCTTTGTATGCGCCTTGAAATGGGAACCACCATCTGTGTAATTAGAGCAGGAAACGAGTTCATTGTAAGTGCCTTGGAATGGGAACCATGTGTCCGTGCCATCCGTGCAATTCAAGCAGGAAAGAAGCTCCTTGTATGTGCCTTGGAATGGGAACCACACCTCCAGATCACATTTCTTTGGCCTTGAAGACACCATTCACTCTGTGCAGTTCGACTTCTTTCGTTGGATGCCATGCCAATGCTTCAAAGAGTATTAGGGAACTTGAGATAAAACAGAGAGTAAAGCACCTACAATGCTCGCAAACCTTCTGCGCCTTGATGAGGGGGCCAGGGAAAATTCCTCCTGTGAGTGATGCCCAGTGGGAGGCCTGAAGAATTGTGTAATAGCCCAACGAGTTGTGATCCAGTACTGAGAATGCCCCAGACCTCATAGGATTCACCCCATTTGGCCAAGAACACCTTGGAAAACGATCAGTGATATGTATGAGGTCAAAAGCTGCAACCGTACCTGATTCCCGATGTTGATCATGTGGATCATAAGCATCAAGACAAGAGTCAGTGCCCAGTACATTAAACCTGCTGCCTTGATGTATGTATACCCAATATGTTCTGAAAGGCACCCGGCCTTCTGCCCAAACTTCTGCTTCCATTAGTTTTTAACAATTCGAGATGGCTGTTGCTTGGGAGAACATCCTTGGCTGTCAGTTTGGCCAGATACTAGATTATCACTCACACCTCAACATTTGATTTCCAGCCCCAAACTTGTCATGCACTCAGAACTACATCTCATGGTGAGAAACGTGAGTCTGAAGACTACGAGAGGCGGATGGGCAAAGTGGTGAAAGATCGCCAAATTGAGAAGTCCAAACTGTTTGGATGGACATCTGCAATGTTTGATGAGTGTTGGTGCACTGCAAAGTGTGAGTAGAGGTGATTAGCCAGTACTTGTAAAGACCGAGAGAGCACTTGGCCTGTCAAAATGAAGTGCAGGCTGTCAAGGAAAGGCGAATAATGAACAAGTTCACTATTGCAAACAGCTAGGCAGCTAGAACACATAAAGATAGGGCAAACAAGAGATAAGTAGGGAAAGCAAACATCATAGCTTATAGGTAGTAGGGAAATCATCAATGTCATCACACTCATCCTCTGCGATAGCTCTGAGAAGATTGTTGCATATATCACCTGTAATGCCACTGTTAGTTAATGTCAAAACAGTGTTGAATTCCTGTTGTTCGCGCAACGTCTTGTACTCCATATCCTTCTGTGATGCCGCCCAACCTTTGGTAAAGTTGAGTCGCTCTTTTTTCAGGAGGAACTTTACCACCTGCAGAGCCTCCATCAGGACCAGGCTTGTGCGATTACGTTTCTTTGTGTCAGTTTTGCTACTAGATAAAAAAACTCGCTTGCATGGAACAGCGGAGGCCTGTATTGGGAGATGGTCCATTGCAATGCCAAAAATTGTCAGAAATGATGTCTCTGCAACCTGGTCAACACCTCATGGTCAATGATGAAAGGTATAACATATGGAGACGCAGGATGCTCACCTCCCAGAACACAAGTATGTCTGTTGTCTTGGGGCTAAGATTAGCCATAGCGTAGGCCTCAAACTCTTGCTCGACTGTTTGGGCAATGCTGTCATGACACGGCAGGACATTGGTGTCAGGTAGTCCGTAGAGACGTGAGCCTAGCGTGTGTGGTTGTTCTCAAAGTACTACTTCATTAGCTGAAGGCCCTACATATGCTGAGCCATTTTCAGCTTGCTTTTGATGCATCTACATGAGATAATATCAGTTTGACCTTTGAAGTTGCATGGTAGATGTACCAGATGGATTATATGCTCGTCTACATCTTTATTCATTTGTTCCCTCCAACGACTCCAAACCCACAACATTTGGATACTAGGATCAACGACTGATGAACTCAAACATGGGCAACCATACATTACTAAAAGATATTGATGGACTCACACATAGCAACTGCATAGGCATTTGTGGCACCCATCCTCTCATCATACTTATCAGCCTAATCCAAACCTATCTGGACAAGAGGGTCACAGTGTGGGACATGTTGGGCAAAAGCTTCCAGTGCTTGATGAACATTTTGAACGCTGGAAATGCACCGCTCAGCTTGGGAGTGCGTTTGCCTGACATGCATTGTTGGGCAGCATGGGGCGCCTGATATGACACAGTCAGATGAAGCATGAATTTTGAATATACTAAAACTGACCTCTAGGATTACTTCAACGTCCTGTAAGAACTGCCACTCCATTGAACTCAGTTTGAATTTGCTGATAGAGTGTTGAGTGAGAGAGTCAAAGAATAAATCTATTGCCTAGGCAACTATTAGTCATGGCAGATGTTTAGTGAGTGATGTCTTACCTGGCAAAGGGTTCGCAAATGGTTAAGCATGATATAGACTGAATCCCAGTGAGTTGACTCATCAAGCAGGAGTTCGACAACAGGGAGCTGTAGTTTTGCACCCAAGTCACCTTGAAACCACTCCTTCTCATTACCTGTGATGATGGTGTCCCTGAAAAAATCATGTCACTGGTTAGATGCGCGAATTGTGCACACAATGTCCCTAGCTCTGAGAATAGCTTTCCCTGACACAGCCTTGAGATACTCCGCTTTTATGATAGTGTGATTGCCAATGACCCAATAGTTGGGCACAAGCAAATAGTCAGCTGTGTGGTATTCTTCGATGATGTGCTTCACACATATGTTAATGATGTGGGGGAAACACGGGATTCTGCAGTCAATGGGAGGGAAATCAATCCCCCGGGACTTGAGTTTGTGTGACAGCTCCCGCATGGCAACCTGGTTGTTGGAGGTATTGTCCAAGGTGAAATGACCAGTCTAAACAAAGTTAGAGCATGCTACACGGCACAACTAAACACTAACCTTCTTGGTCACACCGGCACAATCTAGAAGATGCAATATTACTTCTGCTAGCAATTCTCCAGTGTGACTTCCTGGGATGTGATGGAAGGCTATCAACACTGCGTTCAAGACAAGGACTGAACTATGGTCTGCCCTAGCAATCCAGTGGGCGGTAACAGCCATGAATGAGCAAAGATTAGAATCCAACCAGAGGTCCGATGTGAATGAAACCTTCCCCAGGGCAGCCTGAAGAATATAAGATGCTTTGCGGGGCTCTCGACAACTGTGGACCTACTGCAAGGTCCCTCTTCAAAGCATTGAAGTGCTCGTGGAAAGCATCAATGACCAATTCACGTATTTTAGTTCAATGAAAGACATCAGTCTCATTGAGCAATGGCCGCAGAAGATGGATCAGGCAGCGAAATTCTGGGCATTCAATAACACTGATTGCCTGAAAGCAATTACTGACTATAGTATGTAGAAAGTGTGCATCAACTCACCTGATCATTGGCAATGATAAATCTCACAATCTGTTTGTGCATTTTGTCCAGGGTAAAGTTAGGCAGTACATCATCTGGAGCTAACAGGATGGTACTGGTGAGTGAGCTAGGACTTGGGGGAGTACCAAGTGAGTCCAAGGTGTAAGCCGGATCCTTGAGCTGTTGATGCAAGGTCGCGATCATCCAGCCATCATCCAAAAATGTCTTCAAATGCGATGAAGCATGGATGTGCCAGTGGTTGCACTCTGCTTCTTCCAAATAAATGATGGTATGCTCATTAAATGTGTGTGTCTGACGACCTGTAGTGCCTGTAGTAGCAAGGTATGATACAATAGCATGAGTATTGTCACGAGTGTGGATTTCTCTTGCAAATTATGTTAGAAAAAATGATAGACTGCAGATACAATACTCACTTGCAGGCTTTACAGATTCTAGACTGAGTGACAGGGTCCTGTCTGTAGAAGAAATGAATGTCAGCAGAGGATTTAGGTGGTTTGGCTCGGCCACCAGTGGCCAGAGGGTCAGTTCTGGCGGTATTCATTGCAGTCTGGAGTGGACTAGGGCATACAACAGGTGTTACTGTGAGTGCAGGAGGGTTGGCCGCTTCGTCTTCCTCATCATCGGAGATGTTCTCAAGGTGAAAGGATTCTCCTTTGTCTGCAGTGGAACTTGAACCATTATCTCTGAATCTAACAGGAAGCTGATGACGTCTTGGGGGATTTTGAAGCACAGACACATTTGCTGCAGCAGCAATGGGAGTGACAGCAGGAGTGGCAGTAAGAGGAGTGGCAGTAATGGGAGCAGGAGCGGCTTTGGGAGCAACCCAGGAAGTGTTCTTCTGTCGAGGAGGCATGGTGGTGCTGAAGGATCTAATGTCAGAATTACCTGTCTATATAGGTTTTCACCATGGGAAACCCCAGAGCATGCCAACATGCAGTGATTGCGAGTCCCTAATGGAAAATCCATAGGTGTCACTAGCGAAGTAGCCTTGATGTTTTAATGCTATATGCAAGTCAGATGAGTGAGAGCCTTGAGGAGCAAAAAAACCAATATAATTTTGAGATAGGGACTTACTAGAGGCGATTGACTCCAGCAGAGGGCCCAGAGGCTCTCTAGATCACAACAGAATGGATGGGATAAGGTCCTTGTGCAGACAGTAGGTGACTGTGGCCCATGGGTGACCATGTAACTGAATGATCAAGGAAATCAGAAATCAGATCCTCATTTTCAGGCTGAATGACTCTTCAGAAAGTCACCATGAGTCTCTCATTACTGAGTTGCGCTGCTGCCTGCAGCATGTTGAAAGATAAGAGGTTGTGTTGAGCATGGGAGTTGGAGAAATGAGATACCATCTTGATATTAGTCATCATAGTATGCATATACAGTCGTATGCACAAGTAACAAGTAACACTATATAATGGTGTCATGATATATAAACTAGGCCTTTTTCCGGTGTGGAGTTGAGGCAGTTGCACGCAATGGGGAGGGGTGATTATGTGGGCATAAACTTGCAATGATGTCAGTTCAAAAGTGAGGCCATAAAATGGACTACTGACACACAAGACGATCTGCAAAGCAGCAGGCATGGACTTGAAGGCACTGCCTTTATTTCCCAGGGTTCATCATAGCATGGAAGGGGATGTGTAGGTAGGCACATCAGGCTTGCTGAAATCCAGCTGTGTGCTTGCTGGAGCAGGTGATGTAGAATGAAGTACACGAAGTAAGGAACGAATGTGGTTGTAGTCAGGGTCCTCTGAGAATGTGAGAGCATGTGTGTAAATGAGAATTGTTGCAAATTGGACAGGAATTCCTTGACACAAAACTTCGATGGTAGTGTTGACTTTGCGCTCGAGTATGGAAGAGCTGGAAAGCTTCTCTTGGTCACTGGTCAACCATGGAAGAGAGCCCTGCAAACAGTATATTAACATGTATGTGAGTGACTCAAGGTCATCATAATGACCCAGTTCAAGTCCCAAATGATCATTGATTGATGCAAATGCAGGAGTGCTGGTAAGACATGTTGACCTTGTGCAAATGGTATATGAACTCCAGGTCGATGTGTTCCAGAATTCCTTTGCGGTGCCGAAATCGAATGAGAAAGGCAGGTGTGCTTCAAATCGCCAAGGCCCACCACAACATTCTGTGATTTGATATCACCGTGGATGTAATTATGCAAATGAATATATTCAAGACGTGAAAGCTGGGAGATGGGGTTAGCGATCTGCGCGTGCGATCGCAATACACACACCGACTGATCAGCTGGTCTCCTAGATTCACAACATTGTCAAGGCTAAATTTTCGGTTGTGGGCAAGGAAGATATGATGCAGTGATGGCCCAAGGAGGTCAAGAACTAGAGCAGTGATATGCTGACTCCCTACCAAACCAAAGGGCACAGGGAATCCCAATACCACCTTCAAGGTTTTTCAAAATGCAGTATTCACGCTGCATGGAAGATGAGTGGTTGATAGGTTCAAGCTTGATGGCGACTGAGTTATCCTTGATGATATTCCATGTGCCGATACACAACAGCTAAATGCAGTCCAAATGTTGAATCAACATGTAGTCAGTGATATGGGAATGACATACCTGTACGAGCCAAACCCCAACACATCTCCCAGCCTAAACCTTCCATCAACTCGAGTAGGGACCTTATCCATGATGTATACAATAGTCTAAGTAGAAAATAACGTGAAATCAACTAACTGAGAGGAAAGCGATTAATATTCTGCCACCCAACTGCCACTTTTGCATTTTGGCCTGGACTGGCTTGAGCCAGCTTAAAGCAGTTCAAGCCAAGGTTCACACATTTTTGGTTGAAACCAGTTTGCATGGCTTACAAATCAGACCAAGTCACTAATCAGTGGCTTGGCTCACAATAATTGCCAAACTTCTGGCAAACTGGCAAATGCCAAACCGGAGCTGACCATAGCCGAGCCATGATAATACTAGGTGTAGGCAAGTAGCTGAGACCAGACACTAGCAGATCAATATCTGAATAGTGCAATCCCCAAGTGATGATTCTGTAGGCATAGGTGAGTAGCTGAGACCAGGCACTGGCACATCAATATCTGAATAGTGCAATCCCCAAGTCATGACTCTGTAGGTGTAGGCAAGTAGCTGAGACCAGGCATTGGTGGATCAATATCTGAATAGTGTGATCCCCAAGTGATGATTCTATAGGTGTAGGAGATTTTATAGACATATCAGTGTGAGGTAAATGTGTGATCATTTTCAGAGGGGAGAGATCCTGGGCTGAGGGAGGGGGGGCATGAATGAATGATCATTTTCAGAAGGGAGAGATCCTTGGCTGATGGTGGGTGGGGGGCAGTAAATGAATGATCATTTTGTATTTTCTAATACTATTTCATAGACATATCTAATAGTAATTATAATCATTATGTGACCCATTGGCTTGCATATTAGGTGCCAAGAACGCACCCAAAATTTTCATTTTTTGGTGCAAAAAATTGGGTGGTAAGAGGACCCCTGACACCCCTCCACCATGGGAAAATACCATGTATGTATGGTCCAATGTTGGCTGGCGGTCTTTCCCACACAAAAATTATTTTGATCAATGGACCATGCCCAACATATTTTATTTTGGACCCTATGTACTTGGGGAAAGACCAGCAGACATTGGCCAGACCATCCAAAAAGCACCCCCTAGGTGAAAACCCTTATAGGCATAATATAACCTAAGAGGTATCTGAAATGGGGTGACCAAAGTGTGCTTAGAGCTCTTTATCATTTTCTCGACTTCTGCTATCTGGTCTGTCGTTCAAGTCTGATCTAGATGCCATGGATAAGGCCCTGCATACCTTTCACAAGGAGCATCACATTTTCAAGGATGTCGGCATCACTCCAGATGGAATCTCTCCACCCCGACAACATTCTTTGTGTCATTACCGTTATCTAATACAGCAGTTCAGCACTCCCAATGGATTATGTTCTTCTCTCACAGAGTCAAAACACTGTAAGGCAGTCAAGGAGCCCTGGAGACACTCAAGTGGATATCTACCCCTTGGTCAAATGCTAGGTAAAATCAATATTTGGGAAATAACTGTATGTTTCACTCATTTTCTGGTGCATCGAGGCTGACAAGCCCTTTCAGGAGACGCAGCATTCCAAGGATCCTCTGAGTGCGAAACTGCTAGCGAGGATATCTGGAGCTCACGATGTCAATGACATCAATTCTGTTTCATGGTGCACTCACCTAGATCATTCAGATTTGCTGGCCACTGCTGGCGATGATGGCTTGGTCAAAGTATGGAGGGTAGCGCCTTCTTAGATTTATTGTTCAAGGCAACTTTCAAAGGCACGTGTTTGGTTCCTTCCCTATGTAGGAATGTGATATATCTGCACACGATCTCCGAAACAAAGAAAAACTGATTGATCAACGATATTAAACGACATACAATTACACGACACAAACTTTGTAGCATTCTGAATATTGAAATATCACACAGACATAGCGACTGCTCGATCTGAGTTGACCTCAGGATAAATATCCATGATGCCCCTGATCTCTGCATCTAGAATCCTCGGTGTGAACACAATATGGCAAGGGATATGTGGCGTCACCATGAAGCCCATGTCATTCAGCGGCTTCGTAGGATCTAGAGTGAGCTGGAAGGCCCAAAACAGAAGGGCCGAGTTGATCCACACCGATCTGTACCGCCCTAAATGAGCTCGGAGGATCATGTACATAGAAGGATATCTTTACCTGTTCGCAAGATGTATACTGGGGCATACGCTAGAATGAAGGACGATCAAAGGGAATATATCCCGAAAGACGACACTACCTACCGCCGACCAAACCCATAGATAAAAAATGTGAGATCGTCTCTCAAACCACCTTGATCATTGATCCAACGCTGAGGCTTGAACACGTCAGGGTCAGGGTAAACTTCTGAATCTCGCGAGATGGCCCTGACGAAGTAATTGTTAAGGCATTCGTAGTTTGAAGGGCGATATTTACCAATTGCTACCGAGTACCGTAGTTCCGGCGGGAATGCAATAGTTTTCCTGCCAAGCGGACATCAGATTATCATTCACACGACAAATTACTTCAAGAGAACTTGCCCAAATCACGTCTTCAGTTGTTCGGTGAGGAAACCCTGCAGTACGAATGGTGTGAACTTCAGGTATGGGACTGACAATAAAGATATCCACCATTGGGAGTCACTGGTCTCCATCTGAAAGCCTCGGATATGAAGGCGTGCAGGAGAGGAAGGGATTGTCGGTCAGCGAAGGTCGGTGCTTTTATGAAGAAATCATTGAACTGCCAGGACTGCAATAAAATACTACAGGCCTACCACGGTACCTTCCTACAACCTCATCAAGCTCAGCCTGGACTTTAGCTTGCTCCTCGGGAAAACATGCAGCTGCCATTAGCACTGTGCATATTGTCGCAACAGTCTGACTCTTGATATCAGCCACATATTGTCGGAAACGATCAACCAGGCCTCACTGTGTCGAGGCCAGCCGCAAAAATGTTGGCAGGAAGAAAATGCGCCTCCAGCTCTGACAAACCAAGGAGATGTTCATTTTCTAGCACATATCTCCCGAACGAATGACCGACGTCCACATTACTCTGCTGCGGGACAGTTGAGATAACATGCGAAGACTGGCAGATCACAGATGCGTACCATTCTTGTTTCAAG
>NW_024542388.1:0-17508 GCF_016758785.1 Suillus bovinus | reverse complement strand
ACAGCGTTCCAGATCATAATGTTATCCGGACATGGGCTCCCAGAAATGCCGCTTGGTGGGTCACTAGAGACGTTTGAAGTCACGGATAAGCCGTCTCCTGCAGGTCGTGGACTATTGAAATCATGAGTGGCAAAGACGACAAGGATTGATGCTCGCATACCATCTTATCATTTAGCTGAATGGTATTTGATTAAAACAAGAGGTAAGAATGGGAGAGAACTAGAAGTACAGTTTGTAAGGTCACACCCGGTCCGCTGCCAACCTCAAGCGAATGCTGACAAAGCAAAGGGCCTACACAACAAGTCATCAGTAAACTGGTGAGACTCAGATATTCCCAGCCGAAATGCTCTTTCCTGGACATGACGTTATAAAACAATATAAAGCAATATAAAGTGATGTAAAGTAATATATACCTCCGGGCCTGACCTGATTACATTGCTTTACATCGTAATATACAGGAAAGACGCATTGCCCTTGGAAAAAAATGCAATAGATATGTCTACATTGACAGTTGGCTGCTCGCGAGGGAAGAGATTTAGTCGTTGCATCGGATGATGATGTGCAGCGGATATAAGTTGAAAGTGCATATGGTACAAGGCAGCGGAATTAATCTTCTTGCACAACGCGCTCCCTTGGCACCACATCAAACTGCATTGAAGTTTCCTACAAATGAGAGTGCAACGTCAAGAGATGCAAGTGAAAATTGAGACTGTCTGTATACCGAGTGCTATCTGTTCGTCGTGACCTCCAATCAATCATCGAGATCTATCAATTCATCAGATTCATGTCCATCTCCAGTACTGACATTGTCATCTCCTTCCTCGCCACAATCATCATTGCCCAATTCATTTTCCAGCATGAAGGCAGGAATGGTCACCCCAGAACGAATTCTGGGGCCTGGTCGCGGACCAAGATGAATTTCCTTCCGAGACTCACGGACAGCTGCGAGAGCTGCAATCTATGAAACAAGCACCAAGACTTTGTGTCAGAGAGAGCAAAGTAACATTTATAACCAACGCACTTTATCTTGAACCGAAGATTGCACCGCCCGCTTCTGCCCTGTTTTCGCCGCAGGATCAAATCCAAGGTTTTTGATGATATCTGCAGAATACGCCAGCTTCGTCTGGGGTGCGTTCGATGTCTCCGCATGATCAGATTCTGAAATACAATCTGAATCTCTTGCCCCTTGCTTCCACTGCGAGGACTTCTTATCCTTGGCACTATCGGAGGTTCGCTTCGCCCTCATCGTGCCTATCTCCCTGGCCTTGGCAACAGCACGCATGCCTTCCTTATCCCTCTCGAGTAAACCCTTCAGCTCGCGATCGGCATCCTGCATCAGCTTTCGCTTCGCGCGCGCCTGGCCTTCGCGCCCCATGTTCTCAGCGACAAACATCGACGAGACATCTCGATTCGACCCGCCCACGACGTGCCCCGAGACAACATACGTGGTGTTGTCTGTACGCGAGCCGGACGCTTCAGAAGGCTTCATTCCCCACTGGCGTTGTGGATCATAATCCGCTTTGCGCTTCTTTGATGTCGAAGTTGTCATCCCAGAGGTCCTGAAGAACGGTTTGTGACTCGGAGCGAAAGTACAGAATCCTTCGTATTACATACCCTGCAGAAAACTCAGCTCGCCCGGCTCTTTGTCGTTGCACAGCGTTCGTCAAGTGCCAGTCGCATACGTCGCTCACACGCTTGTCCGTCCAGCTTCCGCATGCTTTTCCGTCGCGTTTGAGCACCTTGCACATACCTAAGTCTTGTGCGCGTCCGATGACAGCGATGGATTCAGCAGACTCGGGTGTGACGGCGAGTATATTGTCGGTTGGATGAGGTTTTTCATTTTTGTTGTTCCGCTGACCGAGTTATTCAGTATTATAGGAAATAATACTACTCGTGCAAGCTCACCTGGAAGGGCTTGAGGACCTTGGGATTGAGAAGAGCGATGACGTCCCCTTCTTTAAGCTTTGACATTGCTTCGAATGCGCCTTTACTACCACCCTTGTAAAGCTTCTTGACTTTACCATCGTCGCTCGTGACACGATCAAAGTTATCAGCTTCGAATAGCAAGAGAGTCAGAAATGCGTCTCCTCGGATGGACGCTGCGCTCGATGACGACGATCGTGAACGCGCCCCAAAGTCGATTAATTTCATGTTGACAAATTTTTTGCCGTGAGTTTTTGAAGGCTTCTCTTTCTGCGGGCCCTGGGTACGAGAATCGTTGCCAACTTTACGGTCGCTGATGTTACTAGAGCCTCCTTCATCATCGGTTGCACGTCCATCATCGCCAGGGGCAATGTCTACTGGAGCGCGCGTAGTCCTTACTGGGCCTCGCTCTGCAACAACGGCGATTGTTATCCAGTCACCTTCGACAGGTACCTCGTAGGCTGACTGGTTGGGTGATAGTCGTATACAGGAGTAAAGTGTAGACGGCGAGAGGTAATATCGACCTCGGAGATAGTCCTGTAGATCATCGTGTGACAATGAACGAGACCTGCATACAATACTTAAGACCGATGATCTAATAGATTTGCGATGACAAGACGTACGAAAGTCGGATGCCAGAATTTGGCTCGAGTCGCTGAAAATAGGCGTCATCAAGTGGCGGCTTGTGATCCATGGGACCGACATTGAGCTGCTCGACGATGGCCAGTCGGTCATCTCTGTTCGGCACGATGACCCTAGGTGCAATGATTTTGGAACTCGAGGGCACAGATTCTGGCCGAGCCAGTGAGTGGTGAGACCTTCGTGCCGAATTTGCTTGTTCTTGCTTTGGTGTGCCGCCCGATAACCTGGAAAGCTTGCTGAGGAGATTCGAGGGAGCAGGTTTTTGATTATGCTCTGTAGAACCTCTATCCGACGACCGAGAATTCACGCTCCGGACTCCAGATGCTGAGAGGGACCCTGAGATGGCATTCGTCCCGCCAAGTAATGAGCGTTGTGCATGATCGACCCTCCTCCTTCTTCTCTGACTCATCAGCGTTCTTTTGATGAAACGTTCAGAATACACGCGCTTACTCACTAGGAGACGGAGTAGCGGGTGCGAGCAAAGTTTGAGATGATTGTTTCCTCTTGGGAGATCCTATTGCGTCGTTGGCGAAGTCGGGAAAAGGTGTAAGCTGAGCTTGGAGGCGTTTAATCTCTGCTCGAATTTCTAGTTGTTTGTGGATTTCCTGTTCTTTTCTGTTCGTAGATGATTCCATTGCCTGTTGTCACCTTGATTGTATTGACGCGCGGTAGTTGGTTCAGCCAAGCAACATGTTGTATAACTTATATTTGCAAGTTTGTGGTACGTGTTATTAGGACAATTGTGGCTGTGGCGTTCCACAACAACGCGATCGAAAGAGCCAAATAATTACATAAGTAATCACAGATCGTACTAGTAGTGGCGCTGAGAATTCGAGTCCCCGACTTCAACGTTTCTTCGGAGTTCAAGAAATGACTCCTACTAATCACAGACGTGATCGATAACTTTTCCACGACAATTCACTGCATGGTCTGCATTCAATACCCAACTCATCAGCAATGATTATCGCAGCTTTCTCCCCAATGAGAAGCGCTGTCGAATATGTGTTCTAGAGAGACAGTTAGATTGCATGTCGACAATCCCCGACCAGTACCTACCGTGCCAACATTTTTCGGCGCAATAGACATGTCTGCAACCTTGAGGTTTGTCACGCCATACACGTTTAGCCGAGCGTCAACGACCCCTTGATCTGCCCTCGGCTTCATGGCGCAAGTTCCGAGCTACACATGCAAGGTTCAGTGCCAGCATGCGAGTTTCAGCTGTACATACCGAATGCCACGTAGTTTGCACTGGGTATCAATTCAGTATTTTAAGATAACGATAGAGATGCGACATACTGCGGTCACGATGGTATCGATCGATTGCCTCGTTATCTTCTGCTGTGTAGATTAAGTCAGACGCATTCATGTCCACTGGCCCGGTCGTTTCTCTGCAGACTGCAGCGCTTCCTTTTGGGAAACGAGGATGGCCGGCAGGGACTTCACCCCTGTATGAAGGCATGCGTCGAAAAATCTCGCGCATCTTTTTGTACCCAAAGTTAAGAGGTACAATATCGGATGGACTGGAAGGATTATCGTAATCACATCAGTGAGTTGAAGTTGTCGACTCACTCATCCAGGTAACCTGTATTGAAGTCGATTCCTTCCTGGCCGTTCTCGTCTAATTTGATGTGAACGCTGCCAGCAGACACGAGGTACAGCTATTAGAAAATTCAGCACAAAAATCACGGTGTAGTAAATTTGGGGGTAGTACTGTAAAACAGCAGGCAATCATGTAATTGCGAGCAGGAAGGTCACGCAAGCGTGACCCAGCGGTTCTGGTTATTGTGAGCATTCGTGGGTCATCAAAATAAAATAATGTGCATACCCTGCACAAAGGGCAAATATTGCAACGGCCTTGTCTGGGCGGTCCTGGAAGAATTCTTTCCATCGTGATTGAAAGATTGAACCCATGGCTTTCAGCTCGTCGTCGTCAGGACGCCATTTAATTTTTGCATCGCTGCCACTGAAATGCCAATCAACATGTCACCAGTATTGAAGGTGTATACCGACTTTTGGGCAATAAGTGACTTGCCGTCGATTTTCCATTGCGCCAGGTTTTCTATAATATTTCCCGAGGGATCAAAGGGACTCATAGTATGGCGAGAACATGCTTACCTTGGACGACACTCTCCTTCCCAAGCCAGAGGGGGTCCATAGTAATAGCTTCGTCAGCAGCAAAGTATGGAACAAAGACGCCGTTGTGATCTCTTAACTTTAAGTTAACAATATGAGATGGATAGTTCAACACGTACCTCGATAATTTTCTCCGACACCAGGCAAGTCCACTAGCTGCTCGATATTGCACCGCTTAAGAATCTCTTCTGCACCGATCCCAGACCTCTCGAGGATGGCCGGCGAACCGAATGCCCCAGCAGAGACAACAACAAGCTTCGATGCTCTCACGATGATTGATGACTGACCCGCATCTGGGCAAGACACTGGATCGCTCGTGAACTCAACACCTACGGCACGCTTATCTCTTTCATTCAAAAAATATATCAGGTTACAATTCAACTTCAATGTGTGACACTCACTGGAAGATCACGCGCTTCACGCGTTTACCGACCCATATTTGCAAATTTGCATTGTGAGCTTGGTTGTAGACATAGTGGTGGGCCGCATCAGAACGCCTTCCAGTTGTCCCATTAATGTACCTTCTCATCTATGAGCCCAATTCACAATAAATGATGAACACAAGCTCACTTTGCCCATGGCTGAAATTCATTTCGTGAGCTGACTCCGCACGCAAAGAAATAAATTCATGTGGCGCACACTGTATGTGTTACATGTTTCTAAATCATCCGTGTCTTCAACATATTGCCTCTTGTGATACGTCGTGCCAACACGGATGAACTCTTCGCTGGCGCCTATTTTACATCCGCCAGAAGACACTTTGATAGGTCCACTGTACCCGTGGGTCGGGCTATTGGGCTGCACCTCATATGTTTCCAGCTAAGCAATGAATGATTCAGCATGAGAAATAGTATGATAAAGATGATCCAATTGAGCACCTTCTTCATGAGGGGGATCAAATTTTCAGAATCCCACCCTTCGGCTTCCCAGTCGTCAAAATCTGAGGCAGGTGCACGAGTGTAAAACATAGCTGACCGAGTTAACGTATTAGAGCTATGTCATCGAGTGCAAGAACGCTACGAACCATTTACACTTGAGCCTCCACCGATGCAATGGGCGCACGGAACGATCGGAGCACGGCCGTTGAGACGTGGACTTGGATTTCCAACGTTGAATGTCATGGTGGTACTCGTACGCACTTGATGGATTGGATACTGGTAAGGCTGCACATGCGCAGCTTGATTGAGCGTGTGTTGGCCCCCTTCGAGAATCAAGATACTAAGCGAGGGATCCCATGCAGCCAGACGGCCTGCGACGACACAGGCTGTGGTACCGCCTGACTCGTGATACAGGGTTATGTCAAGATAATCACCACAATGCAAAATGTATCACTCACCCCCAGCGAAAATAATGTCGAATTCTGAAATGATCATTGGTCGAGGGATTGAAGAGTACTTCAAAGCTCAAGCGGAAAACTGTTAATTGTCAATGTGTCTAGGGTTATATCCCGCACTAATGCGAACCAACAAGAGTGCTGGCGACTCGGAGCCATAAACATAGCATGTCATTACGCTTTCCCGCGTTCATAGCTACTCCGAGTGACCGAGTCAGCTGCCATGCCGTAACCACACAAGTTCTACTAACTTCTGGCTAGCTTGACATAAGTGTCGCGATCCACCAGCGGTGTCCAGTGCGTCGCAACAGATATTCAAGTTATTATGAGAATCCTCGCTTCTTCAATTGTGGCGTAGCGCCGTCGTCGTTTCTAATACTTATAAATATTATATCGGTTGTCCTTAGCATGATTACATAATTCATTGCACGGATGCTTCCGACTTGGGCCGGCGGCCGACTTTCACCCACCTCCGTTGTGTTCTATATACAGCCCTTCCAGAGTAATTGATTCTGCCGTGCAATGTGACTCCAAGTAGTCTGTCGGGGCTCGTGCGGCTTCTTTCAAGTTGGGAGCAAGAAATCTCACCCAGGCTTCGTAAAGATTCTGAACGTAATCTCATGATGCGGCCCCGTGGTAATCATAGGTCCACGTCCGCTGTGCGTCGAATTTAATCAAATTATATGTAGGAAAGACAGGTAGCGGAAAATAGAAGGAAATGTTGTCTTTATAGTGATTGCTAGCGGAGTGGGTTCCTGGCCAGACACTATCCAGTGCCAACTTACCACAGCAGGAATTAATTTTCATCGTAAATATTAATGGCAATCGCTATTGAGAAGAACGTGCGAAAAGTGTTCATAAGATCAAAGGAGTCATAGCTAGCCGTCTAAGGATGATAGTGTCCGGCGTATGTCAGAGGATCGATGAGATCCAGTTCCCTCACGTCAACACCTTCAAATGACTTGTTCTTGACTCGCCGGCTCTGCAGCTCCCGTTTGGCAAGCCAAAGATGCAAGAGATGCAAGCAGTCCTTTGCCTGGAACAGCGTCAGCATAAGGTCGTCGTTTTTATGATATCGGTGACATACAACAGTGAAAAGGCCCAACCCTAATGAATTTCTCCACCTAAATCGTCTCCTTAATAAAATCCATGCCTTGGATCAAAATGAACAAGCACCTACCAAACAGGATCACATTCTGCCCAAATGGGTGTTCCCCGCCACGCAACGCTAAGACCCATCAATCCAGCAACGCTAAGCCGCTTGACAGGGCTCAACTGGCGCCACATTTCTTCGTCGACCCAAGTCCCTATCAGGGACGGCCGCACATCAGGCGGAAGAGGTGGGCGCACAGCAAGGAAGCGACGTAAAAGCGGTGAATACTTGGATAATCGATACAATAGCGAGCCCATGAAACTGGAGATGCGCGGGATAATCAAAGCCCCTCCGATCAGCCGCCCAAGGGAGGTCCCCGATACGCGAATGGTATTCTCGGCGGCAGCAGCAACGTCTCCTGCGACAGCCTCGCCGTCGGCATTCGGATTATTGTTGGCACCATTGTTGGCAACACCTACACCTCTATCTTGCTGGCCTTGACCATTAGGATGGAGCTGGGCGTTCCGCTCTTCACCATTAGCATTGATGCGAATGCGAAGGAATGGGTCATCATCCTCCAAAGCAAGCATCATGGGCTGTGCGGTATTGATGGCATCCGGTTGCGAGCCTAGCACCCATCTCGAGAACTGAGAGAATAGGCGGTTATATGTGATACGCAGAGACGGATAGATGATCAAGCCGAGCAGTACTGGTGGAGGGGGCCAGCTTGGAAGTAAGGGAAACATTTCCCGTTGTATTGGCTCCTGAAGACCCCAACGATTGAGGACTATGCGCTTGTCGGTCCGCGGGGGGGTGGACGTTGGCCATGCGAGGAGAAGGGGGACAAGTGGCGTAACAGTAGAGTTAAAGGGAAGACGGGAGATAATGAGAGCAAGAGGAATGAGTGGAAGATTGAGGTAGCAATGCCACGGCCAATTAGTAGGGTCCTCCGTTAACAGGAGATCATACATCCTGGAGACATGAGTTTTGCGAGTGGCTGCTAAATGACAGTGGCACGTACTCAGCACCCAGAAACTCCTTCAGGGCATAAGCACCATATGCCGTGCTCAGGATATACATTCCTACAAACTTTTATAAAGCTGAACCTTGGAAGCAAATGACCACGGACCAGTCCCAAGAGAAACTACCACCACGGTCACGCTTGCGATGGTTACAATCTTTCCCATCGTCGAAAGGCCCCTGTTTGCTGCGTCCAATATTCGTAGGAGGAGTGGATTGTCGCTTTCAAGTTCATACACTGCACTGCACTGCGGGCACTTGAGAGCATTCGGAGCTCGTGAGCGGTTCTGCTGCGAGGTCTGTATCCATTGTAGCAGACACGACTCGTGTGCAACAAGTGTGCATTTACATGGATGCGTCCATGCTCGGGGAGGATGCTCGGGTGCTGAGAATGGACAGGTCAGATAAGCGCTAGCGTGAATAAAGCGCTTTTGATATACCATCATACCGCTCCTCCTCCCTGCAAATGTAGCAGAGCTTAATCTAGACAATTGTGAGCACCAGGGCTGCGCATATTTCAATGTATGCGTACTCTGAGGTCGCTGATGGTGGGCACTTGCCGTTGTGCCATGATGGTTCAATAAGGAATATAACTTGGCAGCCTCATGTGTGGCATAAACGCTTTTGGACGCGGATTAAATCTTCTCATATCCAACTTTGCGAAAGAAATCGAGGCAACTATCACATTGACATCTAACAATCTGACAAAACGCGGCTACAACATTCACAGAAACGCTACGAGTAGAAGAACAGAGTCTCGAGGATCATTTTGAACGAAGAAACAGAGAACAGTTTACTCATTTCACTGTGTAACCCGACAAAATTTTTACTGCGCATACTGATTCGGGGTGCGCGACTGCAAATCACGATCATCATCCTTCTTGTGGTCTTCCATCGGAGGAGTACGCGCGTGGTCATGCCTCCTTCTGTCAGGGGATGGGCTCCTCCTCCTATCAGGGCTCCTGCTCCGCCTCCTCCTGTCCCTCTCCCTGTCGACATCGCGGTCACGTTCGCGTTCGCGGTCTCTGTCACGGTCGTCATGACGGTCGCGGTCGTCCCTGCTATCTCTTTCGGAGCGACGACGAGGGGGGCTTCGAGAACGCTCACGGTCACGACCTGAACGATGAGGAGGAGAAGAACGCCTCTCGTACCGCCAAACAGAAGATGGGGGATTCTTTGCCCACTACAAATATAATTGAGAACATTAAATTGCTCCCATGAGGTGCTGACTTACCTGAATACTCAAACGAGATCCCTCAAAGTACCTTCCATGCCTACGCCTGACGCGTCAGGCAGGTTAAAAGTGAACATGAGAGAGAACATACATATCGTAATAGGCATCTTCAGCATGTCGCTGGCTTCGAAACTCGACGAAAGCGTAACTGCGAGACGGTGCGAGACATGTTGAGCGATAGGTGATTCTCGGAACCCGAAACATCGAATGATATCGCAGCGCAGAGCGGCGAATACGAAGACGAAGGAGACTCGCGAGTGACTAATCGAATCGACGAGACAAGGCAGCAGCGCATCGCAAGGCAATCGTCCCTCGAGTCGCGTTGACTGGACAGAGGTGAAGAAAACAAAAACGATAATTACACTTACGGGTTCGAGCTTGCATGAGGATTACGCGGGGCTGGAACATCACAGCGGACTAGGGGACCGAATCTAAAAATACGAGGAAAAAAAATTGAACATTTTTTTGACGTATATAAATCAAGAGTCATGGATGTGCTCACCGTTCGAATTCGAATGCAAGGTCGCGTGCCCTAGTAGAAGGATGAAATCCACTAACGAAAAGGATGCGCGGCATTTTTGAGTGTTGAGCGAACAGATGGTCGTGGTTTGGATCTAAGAGGAGTAGGGTTCGTGCGGAGTGTGAACTCGTCATATGTGTATCTATTTGGCTTGTGGCAAGCACAACTGGCATCAATTTTGAGATCTCGGACTTGGTTGGATCTCAGAGAGTCTTAACACCAGGTATACTTCCTGTTAACAGTTTCAAGTGTTATTTTTGATGAATTTTGCAGATGCTGTTCGCGCATGCAGTATATTGTCTTTCCTCTCTATAGACGATCATCGCAGTCTACTTTCACTGGACTCTATCAGAGGACTTATTCATCTTTCTCTGGCAGTAAACGCCTCGTCAAGTTCGCAAAGCAAGCTTCCCTCATCACAAAGGACCCCCTATGGGATCTCGTTTCTCAACTGAAACGCGAGCGCAAAGACGAAGAGATACACAGTGCTTTGGAGAGCTGTAGCATACCATTCATCGATTATGTTCTCTGGAAACATGTGGTATATTCACCCGACTTAAACACAGCTCTATCTGCAATAAAGCAGAATAGGGGCCTTGCAGGTCAATTCCCTGCAGACGGTTCTGCCGTCGAACGTCAACAGACGGTGCAGCTTCCCGCGTGGGTTGCTTTCTCCTTAATCTGTCACAAAGTCCGGACTGCGCAGGATGCGCAGGACGGTCTGTTACGTCTTACGTTTGAGCACTCGTGGACCCTTGGCTCTAAAGATCGTCCTGCACTATTAATTCTGTCCACACATGCGCTCGCTCACTTTGACTTTCTTCCGCCGATGCGTAAAATCGTGCAACAATTCCTCGCGCGCACGATTCAGTTTCCTACATTTTACTTCAATGCTCTACTTCGCGGCCTGTCTGGCTTCACTCGTTCGGAAGCAGCCGCCAATCTTGCGGTATCTGTACTCGAGGCGATGTCAGCACGAGAGGTGCCATTATGGCTTGAAACATACAGGTCGCTGATGCGAGATCGCTTTGTCACTCTCCAATTGACCAAGGTCCTCCACACGAAGATGTCCCACGAAGGAGTTGTGCCAACTGCGGAACATTTAGAGGCCTTCCTTCGCATCTTTTCCAAACATGGAGCCATCCAGGATTCACAGGAATATCTCCGTGCCATCCGTCGATACTGTATAGAGCATGGCCTAACAGTTCCTCACGGACCGGATATCCACCTTCGCGGTGCTGATCACTCAGGGACAACACACCCTGCAAACACGCTATATATTGGATCTTTGCGGCATGACTATGCTTCTGCGTTTCACTACCTCCATAAGCTTCTACAGCTTGATACTGCCCACAACTCTAGACCCGTCACGTCCGTCCCGGGACCTTCATCTCGCCACGCATCCACCAAGTTCTGGTCTGGTACAAAGACCGGCGTGGACATCTTTGATTGGACCACTGCACTCATTTCCGCAGCAAACGATGAACAGACTTCCACATCCACCCTTGTTACGCTTTTCGAGCGCGCGCGCGAACGAACGAAGCAGTTCAAACCCACTGTTGCCACATATACCGTCATACTTCGTGGCTTACTCTTCCGAGGAGCTTTCGACGAGGCCTTGAGGATATGGAATCAGTTGCTCGATTCAGATATTGCACTTGATCGCAAGGCACTGACTGTAGGTATACAGGTCCTTACTCGTGCAGGGCACCCGCAGGATGCATTCTACCTTCTGAACTCATTCATGGACGCACAGCGCACCTCTTCGCAACCAGCGTCCCTTCCAGATGACAAGCATATCGCTCCAGCATCCCGTCACTGGATAAATATCATCGTCATTAACGAGTTCATGGTCGCCTTACTGCGCATTCGCCGCCCAGATATCATCTTCCAGCTGTGGGACCACCTTGAACAGCTCTATTCTGTACGCCCGAACGGAGCCACGTTAAACGTCCTCCTAAAAGCTGCCGTGCTCGCAACCAAGATGGATAATGAGTCCGTGCGGGGGACATTCGCACACCTGTTTCACACGCCTGCAGTAGAGTCCAGCAACCCTATCGACTTGATTATGGGACGACTTCACCCTCCGCATCCGCCGTCAGTTGTTGGGATCTGGAGGGACCGCCGTGCGGGTGACGTAGCTCGAGACATTTTCCGCACTGTGATGTACGGAAGTTGGAAGCGGCTCCTAGATGTAAAGGAACCCGTTTCTGTCGTGCACTCCAAGGACGCCGAGGCTACCCCTCTTTACCCGCTGACGAAACTAGCCAAAAGCATTACAATGCCATTCTCCATGCGTAAGGACCATGATGCACAACCGAAAGTTATTACTGCGGAAGCCCATTCTCCCGAAAAGAAGCCATACGGTCCCTATCTATCTATCGTACCCACCGATCAGACCTTCTCAACCTACATCCAGCTTCTGGGTTTCACCGGGCGCGCATCAGAAATTTCGCTTACCCTTGCGTGGATGCGTGAGTTGCAGATGAATCCCTCACGCAACACATTGTCCATTGCGCTCGTGTTCTGGGCTGAAGTGTCCTTGCACGGTCCATTGTTTGAGGAGTGGGCGGAACGACGAAAGAAAGGGGAGAGTGAATATGGGCAGCTGGTTAGGTGGATAACTGAGTGGGTTGGGGAGGAGGCTCCGACAGAATCGGATATACAAAAGGCGTTGAGAGTGGTGGCCAAGATGAGAGACAGTTCTTTTGGTCGATCATGATGTATGATATTCCACATTTGAATGCCGCGTTTGTTTGCTGAAGTTAATGCAGCAACTGACTCTAAGACACCCGATAATCAACAAGCGAGTTACGCAAAGACACCACAAACAATACATGTCACTAGTTGGCAGATTGTCCGTCAATCGTGAGCGAAGGTGAATTACTGCAGGGCAGAATGATGGATTGGCTAGAGCAAAGAAATCGTTAGTAAACGGAGGAAAGAATCAGTGACTCAATCATACGCCTACTAATAATTTTTATCCGTCAGGAAACAACGTACCGAGAAGGCACGATGTTTAATCGTGAGTAGGAGGGCAGCAGAGGCGATTGAGCCGCGACTTCAGCCGCACCTTTGACGTTTCAGCATCCCAGGCCAGACCAAGAAGGAAGGCCAGGAGGTTTGCTTTATGTTACTTGTCAAGTGGTTTGTCAAGTAAGGGTTGACTTGGGTGGCGCACTTTTGGTTGTTCAATCCCAGATGGAAACAGTTGTCGTGGCCTGAGAAGGAGACGGTATAAGTATTATTTCTTGCACTCGCAGGAACAGCGGTAAGTCCATTCTGGCACTCAATCATGATGACCGAGCTACTTATTAACATGTATGGCTTGTAGGTACGCAGCGTGATCATGCAATATTCATCCGAACAATATGACCGCGATTTCAATTGTGGATTGTATAGCGGGATTTACAAACCATTGGTGGGTATCTTGAATGATATCTTTGACACGAGTGAGCGCAAGTACCACGTACTGATGTATGCCATCTACAATACTGTCTAGTACATGCTCGTTGGATTGATTTTCTCTGTATGACTCACTGTCTATTGCAGTGGCTCCAAGGCCAACATGGTGTGTGACCTGGAGACGAGCGAGGCATCAATGTTCCTGGACATTGATGCGATGCCAGACGAGGAGGAGTAATAGATGACGAGCGCTATTAGTGGTAAAATTGACTAGGATTCACTTTGTTTTTCGCAATGTTTGAATTGGATCTAATGATTGTCTACGATTGGGAGGGGGACCAAAAAATTCAGTCCTATCGATCGAATGCATTGAATCCTCGACATTTATTGTGTGCTCGATCAACGCCTGTTGTAAATTTGCCAAATGTGGATGATAGATCTCAGAGACGAGTTACTGGTTACCGGTCACGTTCGTTTCAAAGACAACTGTAACCTCAGCCGAATCATCGCAGTTTCCAGAATCACAGTAATTGCATACACATCGGTAACCACAAGGACGCATATATGCATCAAACGTGTTTGTTCGGCCGGCGAAGCTCAGAAATCTTCATGGGCGAATACCATCAAGCCTGATATCATGTTATAAGATTACAAGTCTCATCGAGCGGTACCAACATGGAAACCACGGCTGCGTTCTATTTTCCAGTGACCCTTTAAATTACGAAAAACACATTCTGCATCACTGCAATCAAAACAGAATCTATACAATTATTAACATTCCAGCATCACATTAGAAAATAAATTTTCGTCGTACCAGACAGGTACAACATCGACTTGTGTCAAGCCATGAAACGGATGCCTCCAACCACACTTCCACCTGTCTGCAGGATACACGCGGCCTCTCATGGTGCTGGCGCTCCCGCCTATATGATCCATGACGAGACGAGAAGTGATGACAAGTACCGGTTCCTTAGAGTTATGCGGACATAACAAGTCCCTTCCCCAAAGGCAATCTTGTATGATGATATCTGCAGGCCGATACTGCACAGAGGGGGGGATGGGGGAATGCTGAAGAGCATGTATACGCATTATGTACGTGAGAATGGGCAATAGGCTGCGGTGGATTATCAGGCCGCTGAAAAGACGAGGGCCGTCAGGACACATAATGTTCTTATGGATATTTAACACAAACCTGCCACCGGTTCCAACAAATCCTCCATATTTTCCACCACGCTGGAGTTCGTTCATCACGTTGAGGATGCCTTGCCATCCCCACTCACCACATACCGGGAAATCATCTTCCACAAGCATGACCCACTCTGCTTGAGATGGGCCCTTCTCAGAAGCCCACCGAAATGCCTCTGCAACATGTAAATGCTGACCTGAATATGAGTCTATATGTATGTCCGTGTCTGTATAGAATGTAATAGGTGTTTGAGCATAATACTCCTTCGCGTGAGCAAATGATACGTGTGCAGTAGAATGTGTGAACACAGATAGTATCGTGTTAGAATCGATATAAGGAACATATGAAGAGATGGTTTGCGATAGTAGTGACTCGGTAGAAGCCGCGTCATTCGGACGGGGATAGGGAAGAATAAGAATCTCTAAAAAGGGATGTGTTCCTTGAGAAGTGGACATGTCTAATGACATCTTGCTTGAGACCATGGTGGTAAGGATAACATGCACGGATAGCATGAGGAACAAGAAAAGCACTGCAGTCTGTATGACTGTGCGCAAACGTCGCGTGTCCCATGCCGTAGGGTAGTAGCTGTAGGGATGGTATTGTGAAGATGATGTATTTATGGCCTGAACAGGCCATAGCACTACAGAGGCTATAGAGGCCATGGCATAAGTCCACGGCGCACTGTCGAGCCAGCACAGGGTCAAACACGAGCATATTATCGCCAGTGATTTCATAGTATCAGTGCAATACTTCTGAAGCCGAGAATTTGACCATGGCCAAGCACCGTGCATTATGAGGTAAGCTGTGAGTGCAGGACCTATGCCGCTTGATGTCTCATATAACGCCCAGTGGCTGAATAACCAGGGGTATGTCCATCCTACGCTCCGACAAAGTAGAAAACCGGAAAGTGTTCTTGCGAGAGCAATAATGGCCCAAAAGGTGATCATATGAATCGGTAACGCCTGCGGGAAGCATGCTACTATGGCAGCTTGAAGAAAGCGCGAAAGGTGACCGAATGTGTGGGTTGGAGAGGCCCAAAACGCCGTAATAAATGGCAGGAGATCTGTTCCATAGATGAGTTGTCGAGGCGTGAACTGAGCAAATCGCCAGGCAGGATTCAAGAAAGATATGATGAGAGGGAGAACAAGACTGAGTGCAAATACAATGTTTATCTTCAACGGCCCATGTTGAGGCGAAATCCTGGGCATCATCCTGGCATCATCATCGCAAGAAACGTCGAGGCGAAATTGCTGATAGGCCTCCAGCCCGCAGCACTATTTGCGGTGTTGAACAACGTTGCCTTCGGCCGGCCGGTGAGCCATATGCAAGTGCTCCACGACGAGTCCACGACATTCGTAATTAGCTGGCATTATTCTGAGAGAGTCTGATCAACTAATCATGGATCCGCACACGTACTATCGGTATGTTTATCATGCGTGTGTTAGTCCGCTATTCGCTATTGGGCCTAACGACAGTGGGTTTTGATTTGTTTTTTTTCCTTTCATGGTGTTTTGTTCGCGCGGTATTTGTTGGCGTATGTTGATCTATGTTGATCGACAGATCTTTCACAGCTCTTATATGTGTCAACGATGTACGTCGAGATTCCTCCGTGTCGTTGTCTTTCCCGCACAATTGCAATGTGCCGTGTCCTGTTTCTAATCCCAATCGGGTCGCTGTGGACTCAGTGTGGAGTCGACATCTGGTTCGGCGTACGTTCCTACGACCGACGGTTGGTATGCTTCTCGACAGACATTTCGACACGTCTATCTGAATGGCACGACGTTAAGCTTGGCCGTGATTGGCTTGCCTCTGTAACTGCGAACTTCGATGGGTGTCGATTGATATTGATTCGGCCCTCTGGAACGGATCTTACGCAGCTTGATGCATCATAGTTGGAATTTCCAGCCTGAAGGTACGGGACGTATTCGACATTGAGACCGGGGACACTCGTCCTTGCTGTCTGCGATGCACACGTGTATCACAATGTACAGAACGGGCAGCCAGCCTACAAGCGTACGCACCTCCAAATAATCAATATTACTACACTGGACATTCCAACTGGTGCAAGCTGTCAGGATCCTAAATCTGTCTGACGGACCTATCGAGGAACAGTCTTTCCCAATACTGTCAGGGTCACGCGCGGATCTCGCAATGTCATATCGAATGTCAACAACCGTGATAGCTTCATTGGAGCGCGTTGGTCCAAGGCTGTCCCTTTTGTGATCAAGGGTGGCCAGCAGTGCCCCCATACTTTAAATTGATCATCTTCGGTAAATTGGGCATTAGATCTCTTGTTCCGAGGAACAGCATGAATAAGAAAAACATGTTTACACTAATAGTGGATGTACAGAGATCACGCATGGTTAATCTTACAAAACGTATCTGAAGTCTCTATTTTGTCTATCCGTCAAATCCAGAAATGCCTAGTGAAAGCAAGGTATCAGCCTCGTATTACAAACGGCAGCCATTGATTCGGAGGACTCACCTTGTCGACCTTGACTTCCACACGCTTTCCATCCTCAGTGATTTTCTCGATCACGTATTCTTCTTCATCGTCAACAGGCTCAGCGTCACGGATTTTGTTCTCTCGGACGAGAACAGCACGGATGACAAGGAGAAGTACAGGGCAGGCGACGTAACATGCGCCAATCACAGCCCATGGGATGTGGTTACTGCACATAAATCATGATTGATTTAAACCCTCCTTCCTAGAATTACAAGAATAACCTACCGCGGCTTGTATTGCGTCTTCCACATGAAGGGGCCAGCCGAGTTGCCAATACAGTATGCCGAGAGCATAATGGCATTAGTAACAACCTGCAGGGTGATTTTGACTTGAAGAACAACTTCAATAAGTTGCAAAGCACCCACCTTCTTTGTATGGCCAGCAGTCACACTATTAAGCCATGACAGCGACAGCACGAACCCAGGCACACTGACCCCAGCTACAGAGCAATAAGTATACAAACTCACACCAGTAATCAAGCGCACTCAGGTACTGGCCGACCAGAAGTCCAGT
>NW_024542387.1:0-17601 GCF_016758785.1 Suillus bovinus | reverse complement strand
CTACCCGCTGGACACGAAGACGCGTCCCGTGCTGACAACACATATCAACAAGCCACTCTACCCGCTGGACACGAAGTGTCAGACGCGTCCCATGCCATCAACACGTCACTCTGCCTGCTGGACACAAAGTGGAGAATTTGAATGGTGTGGGCCTCCATCGCATCACTTCAGATTACTAATGCATCATTTCAGACCACTCAAGACAGCAAGACAACAACGAGGGGGCACTACTCAATTTTCATGTGGAGACTGGCACATCAGAAGTCCCTGTTGATGCGAACAACTCATCATTGGCTGCTAGGAATCCAAATTGGCCTGTTTTGATGTCCCAAGCCCCACTTAACGCTGCACAGAAGGCACAAGCCAATGCACGAAGAGCATCACAAAAAATTTCGGCTGCACAATGCAAGGAGACTGAAGATGCGCTCACCGGTGCCATCCAACAGCTACTTGCAGAACAAAATGCCAGTATCGAGGCCATCACATCCAAACATGGTGTCACTCAAGACAAGGTGAAGAAACTTATGGGAGGTGAAAGGTACTACAAAGAGAGCTGAAACGCGCAGCTTGCCAATGCATTGATACATGCAAAAGCACAAGAGGTCAATGCAGGTCAGTCTTGTGCCTTGAGGTGTTGGCATGTATGATATTAACCTGCTTATTGAAACAATAGATCTTCCTCGTGGCACCAAGTATTCACTTGATGAGATTCGAGAAATGGTCAAGGCGGACGAGAGTATGCAAAACCTAGTTCACGAGGAGCAGCAAGAATATATCAACAAACTCACTGAACGCTGTGCCCTCCAGAACATGAGTATTCGCGCAACGAACACTGCAGCAGCCCGAGACGTTCAGTCAACATTAGATAACGTCTTCAAGATGGTGGGTTCAACGCAGCACCTTGTTTAATGTTAGTTAACAGATTTATAGCTTGATGGTCTCGCCCTTCGAACGGGAATCTACACCTGCCTCTTCGCCTCCCGTGGACATGTGTATGATACTGCACAAGCAATGTGGTTTGGAACAGATAATGTCATGGACTTCTGGGAGGATGTCCTTCAAACAAAGGCTGACAAAATCGCACGGAAACTGGAACAATGGGCATGTATGGCAGGTCGAAGTATGTTTTTTTCCCGTTCTTTCCTTTGCTTTATATATTCTAATTCACTAGACATCGATGAACACGAGACGGTACAGAATATGCAACGTGTTTGTACGCGACTCCTCAATTCTGGGCTAAGTACATTGCTTTCCTCTGTCACACCAGAACAATTACTAACTACTGCAAATTTAGGGACTATAGCTAAGCGGCGCAACATCCGCATCAACTATACAAACTTCGATACTGCCATGAAGGAGAAACTTGCAATCAATCTCAAGGGCTGGCCTGAGGGTGTGCCGTTCCAGTCCCCCACCAGTATAAACAACCTCAAGGCCCTATTGAAGGTCCGTGATGCACTGAAGGATGGATCGTGCCACTTGGTTTGTATGTCCCCATGTCAAAGGGAGGAGTATGCTGCCCAACTCACAGCGCACCGAAAGAAAGGAGAAGTCATTGGCAAGCTGCACAAGAAGCGTGCTGATGCTGGTGTGCCACGCAAGTGCAAGGGAAAGGAGAATGCACCTCTGAGGAATCAAGCACGAGCTTCAGGGTCGTCTACACAGGCTCCAAAAAGCGTAGAATATATAGACACAAGTGATGAGGAGGACACAAGTGACGACGAGGTTTAGTTGTTTATTTCATGTTAATGTAGCACACATAAGGCCCTCATTTGACCCAATACTAGTTTATAAGTTCAGTTTCTACCTGTAAAAAAATATCCAGCCCCAATTGATGGATGTAGTGGCGAGATACTCGAGCTCGCTGTGCCAGACAGCGAGCTTGGCGGTGACGTGGCTCTTTGACTGCCGGCGGTATTTCCATTAATGAACAGCATATCCTAAAATAGCTCACAGGCACACCGGGAGTAGGTTGCCAAAGTTGCTGACGCTCTACACTACCTCCCTACACTAGCAGTAAGTATTTGCTACACTCAAAGGCTTTGAATTATCGAGTAATTATTCATTTGGGTGGGTACAGCTAAAAACCAGTCGAATAAGACCTGCCATCAGGCCCAGCTGTCATGTCTAATTAGATCAGGTATGTGGGAACATCAGGTGGTTGCGACCGTGTGAATATTCCTTCAATCCCGCCCATCACTCGCCCGCTACCCACCGGCTGTCACAATCTCCTGGAATGCTGCTTATATGCCCACCTGCCATCGCTGGAGGTGGTGCCAATGGCATCCTCCATTTAGACGCCGCTTCAACCATCTTGGAGCTGCTAGCTGATGTCCATGATGGCCCGTGCACATTGATTCGAATGCAGTTTGGCAAAGATTTAGCTAGCTTTATTTAATGTATAATATTGAAAATATATATCACAATTGTAGATCACATGATAAAGGAATAGATAGGCAGCCTACACTGGTGGGATCTCCCTAAGCTATAATACTGTTAGGCCTATGGTACAAAGTTGCAATCTACTAGCACACTGGTGTGCTATTACATCAGTAAAACCTCGACTTACTTAATCAGACTTTTTTGAACTTTTCACATCTTTTCTGCCTTTTTTCAATTGTTTTTCTTAATTCACTGCCTGATCCAAATTCATGTGTTCCAATATGTTTTATAAACATAAGAGACATGTTTAGAAACATAAAAAAAGAAAGTTGTCACCAGTAAGTGGCACAGAGTGCTGATTATTTTCATTTATTTTCATTTTCAAATCCTCTCCTGAAGTGGTAATCTTTCCAAATTGTGAATTCCTATCATTGTAATAGTATGGAACAATAATGATAAACTATTCCTGATACTCAAGTTGGGACCAAACAGTGAATTCAGAAAAATAATTGAAAAAAAGGCCACTCATTTTTGAAAAGAAGTGAAAAGATGTGAAAACCATTGGAAAGTCCAAAAAAGGTGGATTAAGTAAGTCAAGGTTTTACTGATGCTAGGAGATGTATCTACTGTTGTATAGCTAGCTTCCAATGACACAATGTATAATCACCAACAATGTGACTGGTAATGATATTGACTTATGATACTCTATAAAGATGCTCGTCATCAACCAAGTATTAGGGCTGCACACTGTCACCGTCATAGACGGTTTGTACGGTGGCCGTCGATGGATACGGTTGCCATACCGGTGGACATGCAAAGGGAGGTCAATAGGTATGGTGTACGGCCAGACCATACACTGTACAAGACATATTCCATACGGCCGTCAACGGTACCTTTACAGCCTCATATACGAAGGTCTCCATGATGATTGTGATGCCAATGATGCAAGTACACAGTCACAAATCAACTCACTGAAGAATGACCTACATGCCCTGTATAAAAAAGACTATGCCACTACATCCATTGCGCAGGACAGTGCATCATCGCTGTCTTCCAGCACAGGCCATCACACAAATGTGTCTGATGGTAGAAATTCTCCCTCAAAGATGAATTTCACGGTGAGGTACAAGAAGCGGTCAAATGTTTTGGTAGATGAATTCGAGGAGTACCTAAAACTTCCGCAAGAGGACTTTGACCTTTGCAACCCCATTCAGTGGTGGGTGGGTCGCCGAGCACAGTTTCCAAACCTCTCTCGACTTGCCCATGATGTCCTTTCAATACCTGGTGAGTACTCACTTCATGTTCCAGGTGTCTGTACTTAGTTCTCTTCTTTGTAGGATCTGCTGTTGCTGTTGAACGAATTTTCTCCGGTGGTCGCGACACAATCTCACTGCGACGTGCAAGTCTCAAGCCTGAGACTATCAAAATGTTGATGCTCGTGAAGGCAAGGCTTTGCTTGGCTCGTTTGGCATTAAATGAGCTTGTTCATAGTTGATTAACATTCCATATGTACCATACATCACCGTATACGTCCGTATAATACTCTGTACCATACCGTCCGCTTGGTCCACCGCCAATACTATGTACGGTAGATGGTAAACCTGTCTACCATACCTCTACCGTATGTGTACAGCTGTCTACTGTATATGGTACGGTGTGCAGCCATACCAAGTATGTCTAGCTTTGGATAGGCAGCTTCCAATTGTAGACATTACCATCAATGTCAGTGTGTTAGAGGATGATATCAGATTACCATGTCATATCAAGATGCTGATGTACTGTCAATTACATCTGATGTTACAGGGGCAGCTGCCGGTGGCGAGGTGTACAATCATTGACAGTATGCCAGGGGATGACATTGAATTATATTAAATTATCATGCCTATTCAAGATGCTGATGTACCATCAATTGTGTCTAGCTTTAGTTTGATGTCAAACACTAGAATTGATGGCAAAGTGTCATGGTTAGATATTGAGTTGTCATTGCTGATCAAGCTGCTCATTTTCTACCAAGGACATCTAGCTTTGAATAGGTAGATCCCAATTGCAGAAGCCACCATCAATGACAATCTTCTGGGGGACGAGCTTAGGTTATCATGATGCTAGTATACTGTCAGATGTATAATCAGTGACAGTGTGCCAGGGCATAGCATTCAATTAGCAAGCCCCTATCAAGGTGAGCAACATTGCAAGGGCAGCTTCTGATGGCAGGAGCTACCAACAACAACACTGTGACACTGAATTATCAAGCCATATCAACATGTTGGTCTTCAACTGAGTACATCTACTATTATGAGGGCTGTTTCCAATGGCAAGAGCTATTACCGATGACACTGATTTGAGCTTTGACAATGAGTTATCTCGCCTCATTGAACTGAGATATTTTGTTCAAATAACTCGACATTGGAAGAGCACATCAAATTATGATACAATACATTTATGAAAATGTAAAAACTAATTGGTATTGGCAGTAGCTTGTTCCTGCAGGGCAGCACATTTTTCCCAAATCTTAGATAGTGCACTGTTTTTGCTGATTGTGCGCTGTGACGAAGAAGAATTTGGAAAAATCCATTTATAACAAGCGTTAACTTAGAAATAGAAGCGAATGAGGTCACAAACCATGTCCACAATGTCATCAAGTCATTCACTTCCTCACTTTCATCAGGATCTTCCAACAAGTCAAGAATACTATGGTAAAAGTTTTCGGAGTCTGTGACTGTGTCGGTATGTGAAAACACGAACAACAAACTCAAAGAAAACCGAACCTGAAGGAAAAGTCAGTAGGGAAAGGTATATGTGATTCAATTTGCGTACCTGCATCGCAACATAAGCTAGGGATCCTGAGTCACACATTTCATGTTGTGCAGGTAAGCGTTGCCAGAGCATGTGGCCTTTGGCTCCTTATCGACCGAGCTTGGAGATGTAAAAACATGTTTGAAACTTTATGAATGTAAATTGTTGGGAGTTTAAAATTGATCACTAGTAAAAGTATCTTACAAAAATGAGTATCTCGCTCCTGAGTAAGCCTTTCCAGGGATCTTCAGGATCATATTCATACCCAGCATACAAGAATACAGGCCACTGGTCCCCATGGACCATAGTTTCACCGCTATTCAGACTCTGCTTGGTTCTAGGTAGTGTTATGATGTTCGGTTAATAACTTGATAGAATTGCTCACTCTGCATGAGACCAGTCAAGGCCTGCTGGGCAAAGCAAGGCACCAGTGATTTCATGGTTGAACCCGCAGTCAGACTTGATTCTCTGTGAGTCAAGAATATCAAACTTACCAATCCTCCTACATGAATGACATCCTCCTCCTTGCCATTCGTCAGGTGATCCAAAAGACTAGGATATGAATCTATTAGTTCCATGAAAACCCTATGATCGTGTTGAACACTATAAATGATAGTAAGCTCAAGTCATGCAAAGCATAATTGTCAAAATTATGCTCACTCCGCTGGATAATCATCAATGAGAGAATCCTGTAATTCTTCTAGTTGGAGTATACTGGCAGTAAGAAGGGCGGGATAGTTACACAGGGCAAAAACAGTTCGACCAAAATGTCAGCTGTGAAGAACAAGAGGGTTTGAAGAAGTCCTGATGAAAGATGTCAGGAAATTGTGAATCATTACTTAAGAACACTGAGGCCTTTTTCTGTGGGCCTGTATAATGTGCTGAAGCACTACACTTGCGCAAAGGATCACCGGAAGGGGGATTATTCTTGTCGCCACTCATGAGTTGAGCTAATTGATTCTGATACAAGACAAGAGGGTTTATATACTCAAATGTCCAATGGCACACAATAAAAAAATATTTGCCATCCGAGTGCCATAGATATTGTAAAGATAAAAAAAATCTATCAGTCATTCGAGCGCCATCAAGAATATAACCAAAAGGAGCCTCACCATCCAAGCACCATAGATTTTGTAAAGAAGAATATACCTTATCATCTTAGAGCCATATATACTGATGACAATATAGCATCTCCTCTCACAGAATAGCTGTCATCGCATGTACATACAAGCCTACAACACTGCATCAACTATTGTAGCAATTGGACCTTGGATGACAGGCTCACCCACTCAGAAGCATTTGTGGCAATCTGTCCACATCAGAAGCCATGTTATACTAAAGTGAGCTTTTCAGCATAGCATGTGGTACCAAATTTAGAGTTATCTTTAGCTTTCAGCTTCCCTCGACACACACAAGAAGCTCAGATGGAGATGAGTTTCACCCAGAGGTCCATTGTGGAACTCAGACAACAGGTACAATTTGTCCATCCAGATATCTGTGCAGCAGGTCTGAAAAATATCGAATAGGTACCAATGAGAGTTCAAAAAGCAAAGTACTAGAATATCAGCTGCACCATATGCAGAAACAGTTAAGGAACACAGAAACTCACATCAAGTTCCTTTCAGAACAGATGAAAACATACAGGTATAGATGGCTAGAAAATTACTATCGCACCAAACAACCTCAAGTGCCATATGCCGGATGGGATTGAGGTGCCTGACCTTGATCAAATTCCAGAAAATGCCCCATCTCCTGATTCCTTTCCAGAATTCTTGGAGCTGGAATCATGAATGCCCATGATGGGAGAGAATGTGGGTGTGAATCTGCAGGTGTATCAGTTTGCAAGGAAAAGGCCTGGTGGAGATTCTAAGTGCAACCAAACACGCTATATCATATACATTTAGGTTTTAGTTAGATTGTGTATTGAATATTTAACGATACACTTACCATGTCTATGTTGAATGGGTGGTGCATTTTTTAGAATATGGCTGATCACAAAAGTAATGTCAACGTTGCAATGTGCTCAGCTTACTATCACACTACTTATATGAACTATGTACTGCATGTAAAGTAAAGTGATGAAAGTAAAGTAACAATAGTCATAGGAGTAAGTAAGACAGGAACTGTCATAAATATATTACACCAATTACACCAAAATGGATGATGGAAGTTAGGAAAAGAGGTAGACTGAATGCAAATACCAAGCTGATATAGTGAATGACTATATTCAAACTCTGCTGTCATTTAGCGCCCTGCTAATATCAAGCAATAGAAAATTTTGGGTGAACTGTATGTACTGGTAAATAATCACTTTGTGAAGGAATCTGTGTGAAGACAACATTGGCTCGAGGACACCATGGATGAAGTACAAGGGGGTGCGAAATAGATGCTACTATACCCATGTGTTTTTCTTCAATTTTGGAAAGTAAGAATTTCGAACCGGTTCTTGACCACCAATGAATGTTGTGAAATCTATCGAGGGAGAAGAGAATCAGCAGTGGGAGTACAGGGAGCTAAACCAAAAACACACTCTAACACTCCAACGAGCTGCCCTTGCATGTATAGTTCACATTGTCCATAGTTGAGAACCCATGAGCGCCGGCCTTGTCTTCCACAGCGCTAAGATAAAAAAATATACCACATTGTCAAGTTAGATGCACTATGCAAGTATCAGGATCAAAATACATGGAAACATGAGAGAAGAACACTGAACCTGATCATGTGGGGGAGATGCATGGCAAAGAACCAGCACAAGACAATGTGATGTGTGGTGACTGCACTGTTGCTTCACTCGCTGTGTGGATGTCAAGAGGGTGCTAGGCGGCTGACATTGAGATGACAACCCCGCCCTGGTTGTGAGCCTGCTTTGGTGATAATGCTGCGTTCGGTAAACCAAGTGCAGAGCAACAAAAAGTAACTGGACATAAAGTATTAGACCACAGCAATAGGAATCATACATGAATGAGTACATACCTTCCTTCATTGTGCTGTAGCAACCTCAACAACACAAGGACCGTAGTGTGATACTTAGTATACCGATACTTTGAATGCACAGAATGATTTCAATATGAATGAACATGATACTAGTACAGTAACCACAACGTGGAATTACAGTATGAGCAGTATATAATTGAATTCTACCAGAAACCAATTAAATACATGTTGATCCTCTCTTGCCCATGTATCAGAAAGCATGGCTAGGGTATGGGTATATAGTTCCAGGTATATGTACTGTAAGATCGTCCCCAAAATATAATTATCATACTGAATATATTCTATTGCATCGGTTCCACCAGACATATCTGGTTGAAATGCAAAGTTGCAGTGGCAGTAGGCATAATACTAATATCCACAGAGCTGTGCTTGATGCTGCACTTTGCTACAGTTCCGATGAGTCCGCGATGAGGCCTGTCCAGAATCAAGCATTCTTGGTTTTTCTTGCATGGAAAGGCGGGACTCAAATAAATGGCAGGAATATGATAGTATTTTGTGATGGCTCCTGTATTGTTTGATGTACAGTAGGCTGCGATGAATCCCTCTGGGGCTGGTCCATTCTTGCCACAAAAAGGGTCAGGACAAGTTGTGGATACAAATTGCTTGGAGAGCGAAGCATCAAATGTTGGTAAAACCTTCAACATTGCATGATACGTGAAAAACTTAGAAGCAAACTCCCTGGTCATCAACCAAGGTAGTGAGCCTGTAATGACATTAGCAGAGATTGTAATGGCTCCATTGAGGACTTACCACTGTTTGAGTTTTTTTTTGATCAATGACGCAAGCTTCATGGTCAATACTGTGAAGTGTCCCTCACTAGCCCTTGAGGTCACCCCCAATAATGAAAACTTCTTGTCCAATATGCTTCTTAAAACAATCCAAGTCAGTGTTCCATATTTTCGCCGCAAATCTGATTGGAACATTGATCTATTACAAGTTAGAGATGTCCTAGTACAAGTTAATGGTACTTGCCAGTGAGTGATCACCATCACAAAGCAAGGTCAGACGAGCATTTGGGAAGTCAACACTTTGCACAACTCCTTTTTCCTCATACTCGGGCCCACGGGCAACAGTAACAATGTCTCCAGGTCTAATGTTATATCCCCTTTCCTTTGTGAATTGAATTGTCTGTGTGGTACTTGTCCGCTGAACTATTGCTATGGGAACTGAGATACTTGACAGTTTGCCGGAGCACTCAGTGTCGTCCATAGTGAAAATATCCCGGAACCAGAGTTTTGTGTCTTTCTTCGACAACCAGTCAACGATGCTTGGGGGGGGGGGTTGAAGTGCTGCTGGATAGGTAGCTGTGATTGTACTGTGTGTTTCAAGAGACTGATCTAAGCAGTATCTTGACACTTTGACCTATACATACCAAGATTTAGACTGTCAAATATTAAATTGCACGACAAAATTACCTGCTCATTTGTAGTATCTTGACAAACTTGAAATGTGTCGCTGTGCATTTTGATAATGTGTCCTTGCAAACCAAAGTAGGAGCTGGCCACCACTCTTACAGTATCGCTGACTCAAAAGACACATTCTACGTCCTGCAGATAAACTTTCATCTCTTTCAGACGTTCATCCAAGCCAGACTGCAAACTCAGGGTCCCAAGGGTATGGTCAGTCAATATCACCTGACCAAGCTCACTGCAAAGAGAACCCTTGATGACCCTGGTCCAATCTCCTACGTGCAGGAACTGCAATGAAAATGCAGCCAGAGATGCTTGAATGAAGGGTGGGTTCCATCCGGAGTCCAGGTGGAGACGAATGTCATCAGTGTGAGGTGATGTGATAAGTTCTAGTCAATTGCGATGAAAGGTTTTCAGAAGGAGACCCATGTAGTAGCTCTTGCCCTTATATTTCCATCTGACTACTCCGTTGTAACGATGGTCGCGGCGCTGGGCTCGGAACCACAGTTTTTCATATTCATGTCAACACCTGAAACATACATGCACATGTCCAACACACTTCTGCACATGTCTGAGCCACTCTGCATTGGACCTTTGGACATCGCATCAGCCAATTGCACTTCATGCGCACTTGTCCATCCCGTGTCCTGTCCTTCCGAACTAGCCTCACTAGGTGCATTGTTATTCCTGAGCACATTTTCTGACATTCGGACCGCATTATTACATGTTCGCAGCACCTTGTGTCTTATTACATAGGACATTGGACCCAACAAATATCGCTACTATCTTCACCTGTAGTATTCCAGATTTCTATGTACTTACCTAAATACTCTGTAGTGACCCGTAGTAATTAATATCCAGTAGTTAGGAGCCATTTCCCGACTCTGTGGATCACCCAGAATATTCTTGTAGTTCTTAGTTGCATTGCAAAATATTACCGTTCATTTACCATCATACTCCGTCACTCGTTATACTTGTGCATACCACTTGCAATCTGACACTTGTTATACAGTTTCTAACCTATTATTGTGAAGTACGAAAGTCTGAAATCTTGGATATTGCACTTTGGCTTCGGACATCATTCACAGCTTTGGACATTTTGTTAATTGCATTACTGATGCATTTATACTACTAATACCAATTAGCAATCCCTTTAGGATCAAACACACTTGCTTGCAAGTATAGCAGCATAGGTCGTGCTGAGATCTACCTAAATATTGTTGTCTAGGTAGTACCATTTCTGCTGAGCCCAGCGGATATTTACTCTTTACACTGTCATCCTGAATGATGTTGGAAACTGTTGTGTTATTTGGGAGGCGGGAACACTCGATCAGCGCTCTAGATCCCTGAGGCATGGGATAGGGGAAGTGGCATGCAACAACAAGTACCACAACAACACCATTCAGTAAGTGCTCAAAGACTTGTGCTACATAGCCCCTGTACTCGCCGCTTTTAATCCTCAACCACGCCAGGTTAGGAATTGCATGCATTTGACTGCTTCACATTCTTCCTCTGCAATGCAAGTATAATCTTTCATGGCAAGATGAAGCGAGGAGGACAGAGATTCTGTGATTGCTTTTGGGCTATCTGCCACCACGTACAGCTGGCCAGCAAGCCAAGCTGAAACAGTGACAGAAAATCCCTTCTTTCAAAGATGTTCAGCGATATATTCTGTGGTAGTTCCTATGATACAGTGAGTGATGTATAACGTGAATAAAATAAAATAAACTACTTTGAACATGCAGCAGATACATCCTGCCTTGTTGAAGGGCTCTGTGGGTACAAGGGTCCCAACGATCTTTAGATGAGATCAAGGAATTGTCTTCGAACCTAGAAGCCATGTTATCAAAGGCTGCAGCCAACCTCTCTTTGGCCAATGGTCCTGGCAAGCATATAGCCTCCAGCGAACACACAGACTGCCACTATCTTCATCTTCCTCATCCTCTTCAGCCTGGTCGGCAATAAACTTGTGTGCAGCCTACATGGACTTAGTTTATAAATACATTAGTCAAAACATTGACTTACTTTAGAAATCTTGTGTGATTTTTGGATGTGTAATCTTGACAAGGCACTGTCCGTCCTTGATGCAGGCATGCACACAGAAGTGTGTTCTGCTGGATCTGGTATATACCTTCTCCACAGTGTTGTCAGGTTCCTTAAGGATTCTGTGTCATCTGTGTCACCAGAGAACAACAGATGTCGGGGTTCCTCCCAGTTGTCTGCGGAGTATTGATCGCTGAGGTATGCTACAAGTGTGTCGTGGTTGTGTAGAGTTTTTTTTTGATTTATTTGCTTCCCCTTGTGATGGGCTCCAATATGTAAGGTGCATTGAGTTCTTGAGAGTGGGAGTTGAGGCGTGATGTACTGTAGAACGGACAGTAAACAGATGGTAATTCAATGATTCTAATATGAAAAGTACATGGCTATATATATGAATGTGAGTGGCAAGGCAGACAAGTGGCATCTAAGGGCAGGAAAGTAGTGTTAAGCAGAGCAAAGGCATTATTGAGATGAATGCATAAAGAGATAAGAGTGAGACAAGGGTAGAGATAGCAAAATAAAAGAGACAAAGGGAAACGAAAAAGGAAACATGCAAGAAGGCAGTGTGTACTATGTCACAATGGTTGATATGTTAGTCCTAGCGAGCATCCAGCATCAGAGCGATAGGATTCCCTATACATTGCAATAAAAATAAAATCAAGTCTGTGTAATTGTTGACTTGACCATGCCACCACTGAAGTTCAATAGAACCAGTTTCTTTGTCTATGACTGTTTCTTCCTGCAACCTACCATCTAAACACATCCTACAATTAGTGTCTCCTATTTTTTTCCACTTCTTAAATGTTTCTAACACATATCATTATGAATGTGCCAGTTGCATTCAACTACTAAATGATTCAAGAATTGCATGAATTCATGTTCAAATGACAGCTCGTCCAATGTCGCTAACTGCAGTTGTTCTTCCATATGAGGATCTCCTTCTTCTGTTGCCCTTGTTATGGGGCCCTTATCATATGGTAACTTGCAACTAATAATATTCTCTAACAAAGCAAACATAGCACCTTTGAAATCATCATCTTCTGCCATCCTGTCACACAAAACCTGAGGACTCAGATTTCCTACAATCCAGAGAAGCATATGTCAATGTAATGTGCCTCTCCCTTGCATCTCCACCATCCCATAATATGCCTGACAATGAGCAAACGCACCAGGGCCATGTTTGCTCACTATTATGACAACAAATGCTTAGATTTGTAAATTGAATGCAATGGCAGCAGCATCTGGCCTCGCAGCAACTAATTTGTCCCGTTCAAATGAACTCATCACCATCGATTCTTCTAATTCAATACCTGCAAGCACAGGAATTACACTACTGGTAAGATCATGAGGATTGACAGTCACAAAATTGCTGGTGTGCAATTTTTATTATTAATGCACGTATCTCATTACAACAACATAACTTGTATCCAATACTTCCCCTCAGAAATTTGGTGGATGCTTGCAACCAATGCAGAATACAGGCAGCTTTTTTTTCTTCTGTCATAGACGGTGAGGTTACAGTAGAACTTTCTTATCATCAAAGACAACAAAAGCGGGAAGGTGTCATGCTGATTCTTGGTCTCCTCATAATCTATTGTGAGAGGTTTCAAGCAGACATATTGTTGACGAGTAGTTGACTGCAAAACAACCGTGAAAAGATCAGGCAACATTAGATGCGCAGAATGATGCCAGGGGTTCTTCAAAAGTGAAAAGACAAGGAAATTATTAAGACACTGAGAATCGCATGAGTGAACTTGCAACAAGTCATGTAGGTAGTCCTTCCGGTCGGATGACCATACTTGAACAAAGTGAGCAGCAGCGATAACAACATAATTATCGTGAGTCATGTAAGGAAAATTGTCCAAAACATGGTGCAAAGCAGGAGCAACGATCAGCAGAATATGTCCCACCTGATACTGCTCACATAAGGCATGATGAACTCGAGAAACCTCAAGAAATTCAAAAAACTTGTGTAAAATGCACAATGAGATGACTGACGACCTGTCATCAGGAATTTCCTGGTCAGACACCACCAAAAAGACAAGTAGAACCAAAGCAGTGGGGGACAGAGCAGAAGAGGACGAAGTAGCTGCCATATGAAATTTTGTGATAAAGAAAAAGGAAAGAGACAATGTCAGGAACTTCAGGATACCAAATATTTACAAGAGGCTCACAAACAGGAGCCGAAATGGCACGACAAAAGGCTCAGCAAAGCGGACAAATCAAGTCATCCAAAAAAGGATGGACAAAGGCAGGCCGCCAACCCCAGTAAGATTGATATAAGGTTTGTTAATTTAAAAAATCATTAAACCAGTACCCTTAAAAGGGTCCTGGAATATTTTATGTTTTTTCTCCTATAGCTCAGAGAAAAAAAACTCTTATCGCACTTTTGTAAATTGTATCATGACCTTTGTGAGTCCTTTAAAATACAGAGTGCACTTCTTATAACCATCCTTTAGGAATTAATCAAGCATATATTCAACTTTTTCTATCCCAATGAGACAGAAAATCAAAATTATCCAGATCAGCCGGGTTCACTGCCAAGTTTTGGGGACCTCATACCCTGCTATGACCGTTCAGGTGTGTCATCTGACTTATCCCTGGTGATTTCGAAAAATGTATCAAAGCTTGAGATGAAGAATGGAACGAGAGCATGCTGTTGAAGATGGCTTGGGCTGATCTCATGATAAGCTATCCTACCAACAGCCTCATGGTTGATGTCAACCTCAAGTGTCTGACTGCACTATGGTGCATGTCACTTAGTCACCACTACTTTTGTGCAGCATCTTTAGCACCTCGAGATTTCACCCGAAATCTTATCCCTCTTGCCAAAATGCTTGTATTTGCCCAAGGAACAAAACCTCCAGACGGATTTTGATAATACTTAAATTTGAGGGAGTTTTTTTTTTCATGGAGGTCAATTTGGCGCATCCCTACAAAATATAGCTATACATGATCAAAGACTCTCACTACGGTTTCGGGAACTTGTCTGTGTGATTTATAGCGTGCAGAACTGAATTGTTTGACCCGCAACTGAGCATCTCAGGTAGTAAGACCTGACCTGTATGCCTCCATCCACCAAAACATCCGATGCTGCCATAATTGGATCATGTTGATGGATACAGATGCGAGTGCAAGTGGCATGTTCTTCTTCAACGTGTCGAATGTGTAATCACAATTGTCGCAAAGATACTTCTTAACCTGGCCCCAGAAAAATTTGATTGGGTTCAGCTCGCAGTCTTGACCATAGCTATGCTAACATCGAAGCTGCTCCTCCCGCCCCAGCCTAATTTGGACTTGGGGTTAGGGTTACAATTTTTTTGCATCAATTTGGTGCCTGCACAAAAGTAGCGGTGACTAAGTGACGTGCACCATAGAAGCAAGGATGTTCAAGGATTCTGAAGAAGCTGGACCTGCAGGCAACTAGGGATTAGCATGGGTATATGAAACCCACATGGGTTGTGGGTGTGGGTTTAGTAAGCAGATATATATTTTACCAACTCCAAAGCTCCAAAGACATACAAATAGTATTGCAAACTCTAACTCTAAACTCTAAATCACGAACACATGCTACTGTCATGCAGCCAAACTCCTTCCATTCTGCCGCTAAACAGATTACCAAACTAACTGGGAAAGCCAAGGCTGCACTTGACGAGAAGCTCGAGGCCAAATCAAAAAAGAGAAAGAATGATGACAGTGCCAGTGTGGACAGCACACGGCCAAAGAAGGTAAAAGCAACCTACTCATTTCGAATGATTTCTAACATTGATCACAGCTACTTCAGTGGATGTTGAGCGGCTCTTCAGCCACGGCCGCCTTGTCCTGTCGCATGTCCATTCTCGCTTAAATGTGCAGTCCACTCGTGCCCTCTTGTGCTTAAGTTACTGGAGCCGGCTGGGTCTGGTGAAGAATGAAGACATTTTAGCTGTCAGCAACCTCGCAGATGTTGTAGGTGACGAGGAGCTAGAACTTGAGGAAGGATGGGACCAAATACAGTTAGGGTAGCTACAATTGCTGTTTTCATAGTACTAATTCAATGACACCCCCGGGTATACCCTCCATGGGTACGGGTATGGGTGTCTATCTTCGGTACCCACGTGAAAACCCACACCCCTGGTATGGGTGTGGGTATATTGGTGGGTGTGGGTGCAGGTGTCAATGCATATACCCCGGGGTATACCCATGCTAATCCCTACAGGCAACCAACAGTGGGGTTTGGATGCTGGCCAACATCACAGGCGATGGAATGTATATTTTAGCAGGCCAGATGGATGGGTTTCTGGAAGGGATTATAGTGAGAGTGAACTTGAAGTGAGGAAGACATCACCTGCTGTATTTGATAGATATCTGACTTGCGCAATTGATAGCACAGCCCCTTATTCAGTGATAACTCTGATGCCACATCTTTGGATTCTGCAGAGGAGTTATCCGAAGCTGTAGTTCCTTTCCTGCTGGTTGAAGAATGTCTGCCAATTAAACATCGATGTGTTCCACATAGTGATGGCCAGGTCCAGTTCTGAACCACAGTTCGAACCTGAACCGTTTCGAACCTGACCGAAGTCCGGTTCAAGGTTCGGGCAATAGGGAGGACTGAACCGTTGGTCCGGTCCGCAGTTCGGGGACGTGCAGAATTGCAGAACCTGTTCAAACTGATGGCAAGTCAGTAGTATGTAGTTTAAGTGTAGTACTTATAGGTGGAGATGATGAAATGTTTGGTATCCATATCGTACATAATGCAAAAAGAACAGTTCGGAATGCATCAGGGTAGAATCACCAGTAACTGTATCATGGGCACTGGATGAGCTGTGGTGGCGGTGGAATAAATGCCTGAGAAGTGTGCTTCTTTGCGGTTCTGAGGAGTGGGAACAGCCTTGTGCAGAGGACTGAGAACAAAGAGGTCAAGAAAATGAAATTGAAGTGATAGCAATGACACACGTAAGCTGGTGAGACTCCATCGAAAAAACCATGGGGTACCTGACGAGCAGATGGACGTCGTTGGACCAGAGGTCATGTAGCATTAGCCAGGATCAATCACTATGACATTGTTTAGATGTGTGATTCTCTGCTCAGGAAGGAAAATCAAGGAAAATGAGAGAAAGAATGCAAAAACAAAAGATACACAATTGCAAATGAGACCATACACAGGAAAGCTATAGAAAGTCTTCACATTGTCTGGAGGTGGCAGCTCATGAGTCGTGCTGCGATTGTACTCCTGTATGACGCCTGGGTCTGATTCAGAACATGCAGGTGCCAATGCAAGCCAGGAGAGTGCAAGTGCTGAGCACGAGTACTAAGCGAGTGAAAGTAGCATTTGGTCTTACATGATGCATCTGTTGTTGGGCATGTTTCAATATAATTTTTCTTGACGAAATTTTTATATATAGTTTGGATGGTCCGGTTCTTGGTTCGAACCCTCACTGAACCAGAGCCGGACCATTTTCGGACCGAACCGGACTTTTCCATCACTAGACTTCCACAGGCTCGAAGGGTCCAGAGAGGGAGGAAAAGAAAATAGTCATTGGCTTATGTACCTAGTTGTACATGTTCCTACGGCAAATAAAATAGTAATGGTTGTGAGCTCACCCAACGAACTCGAAGTCGAATGTAGAACATATAGGAATGGCGCGTCAGTGCTGCGTCAAGGCTCGTCACACGCGCGTCACGGCCGCGTCACGACCGTGTCAAAATAGCTACGCCCAATCCTAAAGCTTTCGAAGCGCCTGACTGAGCGAGACAAATACGGCTTCGACTTCGACGCAAGAACTGTACCTTCAAGTTACGGCCATTCACCGACCCCTACACCCTCGTTGCTATGTGTCTGTCGTCCATCTGGCGTTTTGATTGCACCTTGAAAATTCGTGGTGGTCGTCAGTACCTGGTTGGTTGGTTGGAGGGAGAACGGCAGTAAAAGACAAGGGAAGGAACAGGAATTGGGGGAGCGACTCGGAGTTGAGGTGGACAGGCTAATCATATGGACAGAGCC
>NW_024542386.1:0-17727 GCF_016758785.1 Suillus bovinus | reverse complement strand
CGCTGTCCTGCATGATGTGGGAATCATGCATGGACATGAATACTAGGTGACCCTCAAAAGATAAAGTCTGCTAGCTTAGTCCTCGACTAGTCAACCCATACCTTGGTTTCAAACCATGGTCCATATTTCCAGTTTTCCCCAAGTTTCATGATCTGAATACGTTTTGACGGAAAAAGTCTAATGTGAGATGGGAATCACATTTAGACCTAGTTGATGTGAGAAGGGAAATGAAGGTTAAGGTATAGCCTTGCCTTTGGCTTATTCACTTTGGCTAGAGAAAACCATAGAAAAAGTACAAAGCCAATAAAAAACCTATCCAAAAAGACCGTGTTTCAATTCCTGCCAACTGCATTATTTTTTTGACTGTGTTTCAATTCCTGCCAACTGTCTTATTTTGCTACCTACTTTTCTCTAGTGTTTCTTTACTTTACTTTTTCATTAGGATGCTTTGACTCACCTGACACTTCATAAAATTGTACCCATAGGGTATGATGTCATTATGATGTCATAAGACTCCACAGATACTCCTGCAGGTATTCTGTTGAAAGATATTATGTCATCAAGCTCTAGATTATTCTACTCTACAATGACATCATTCATGATGTCATTTCCTTCTAGAATATTCTGCTCCACAATGACTCACTCTGACTCACTCATGGAAGGTTCTGGAATCTTTTGCTCCACAATGATGTCACTCTTGATGTCATTATGATGTCATTACTCCACATTCCAGAATGTTCTGCTCCACAATGATGTCATAGCTCCATCTTTTTATTTTACCCAATATTTTGATTGGTCCTCCTTATTTTTTATTGTTTGTGAACCTAGGTTACTTTCCCACACAAAATGTATATAAGGAGAGCCCATTCTCCCCCAAAAAAATATGATCTCCCATTTGTAGCAATCTGCCTCTCAGATATTTCACTTGCAAAGTTAGTCCCTTTGAAGTGAGACAAGTGCAGGGAAAAGAATTCCCTTGAGATTATAAGTTTCTTACCTTAGAAACTTATTAGTGCTATAGACCAAGCGTTCTTGGTCATATATATTGTCTTTGAGACCCCTTTGTCTCATTGCTCTGTGCCCTTTGACTAAGCGATCTTAGTCATCTATCATATTGTTGAGACCACGTCTCACTAGTTGTCCCATAGACCAAGCGATCTTGGTCAAGTTATAGTCCCCTTTGTTCAAGCGATCTTGAACATATATCGTATATTTGAGACCATTGTCTCACAGTCAGGTGTCCATAGACCAAGCGATCTTGGTCATATTTCATATATTTGAGACCACGTCTCACTAGTTCCAGTATCCAAGTCCAGAGCCTAGAAGGAGATTTCCTAGGCAAATACATTCCAGAAACCGAATTACGTGTCTAGAAGCTTATTCCTAGACAAGAGATTTGAGTTTCAATAAAGAAAAGTAAAGCTCCGGCTAGGTTGATCTTTATAAAAGATTAGTTTAGCGAGCCTCCCAAGAACTCACACGTTATCTACCACGAAATAGGAAAAGTCGTAGACCGTGTTAATCGAGGACTGGCAAGCAGTCTTATCCAAAGTGTAATTGTGGTGTCATTACATTTACACGACTTTATATAAGACCCTCGGTTATTAAGACATCACTGGAGCCCAACCGCGAGGGAGGCTTCTTTTTGATTTCTTATTGAAATTCACCCGTATCCATTGTATTATTCCCATCCAACTATTCATTTCACACACACAAAGCAACCATATCGTCCATATCAATTATCCCAAAGTCTAGCATAGTACCTCAGCCTACTATGTCACCATCTACCATTCCTACTATGGCACTGTCCATACTTACTATGCCTATCCCGGTAGTAAGGCCGCACCCAAAAAGTTTAAAGGAGACTTCACTGAAGTCAAAAAGTTTATCAAGCATTACGAAAAGTTATGTGACTATAACCAAGTCACCGCTGACAAGGACAGATGTGAAACTATTAGTCAATATACTTCACGTCATGTCACCGAGTTCATTGAAGGATTGGACTCATATGAAAATTCAGATTGGAATGCACTCAAGGCAGACATTCTGAAATATTATGACGCAGATTTGGACAGAAGCGTTATAAGAGACAAGACTTAGTTTCATATGTCAAAGCTATGAGGGGACAGCGTATTCCTACTCTAGCTGCATGGAAGAAATATGTACGAGGATTTATTAGGATTGCAGGTTGGCTTCAATCTGCAAAGAAGATTACAAAAGATGAGTATGCAGGCTATTTTTGGAAGGGAATTTATAAGAGTTTACGTGCAAAGATTGAAAGTAGACTCATGGCTAAGGATCCTGACAAGGATTTGTCTAAGGCATTTGCCGTAGATAAGGTTATCTCAGCTGCAGAAAAGCTACTTCATAGGGATCGGTTCGATTCAGACTTGCTTATCTCCGAGGAAAAGAATAATTTCTCATCTTCGGACTCCGAGGACTCTGACTCAACTGAATCATCCTTGACTTCAAGCGAGGAGTCATCTGATTCAGAAGAAGAGGAAGAGATTAAACCTCGCAAGTCTACACGAAAAGGTTCGAAGAAGCGTTATGTGGCTAAGGAAACTCCTAGACATAAGGACAGACATTCTGGCACAGTAACACCTATGGATTCTTCCAAGAAAGTCAGAGGTAGCAAGGAAGCTACAAGCATGGAACCACGAGATGAGATTGAGGACTGATCAAGCAACTCAATACTATGTCACTCGAGGATCCTCAATATGCACTTTTGTATTATCGAGCTACCAAGTTAGACCCAAGAGTTATGCAGATTATTTCTCCACCACCTCCTAGGTTTGGTGCAAGAATGTCTCCTGACTCAAAGGTCCCAAGAATGAATGTTAATCCCAGTAATGGTACTGGAAGAGGTTATGGTCAAGGACGACACCAGTGCAACCTGGTTCTAGATTCTATCAAGCACCAGGAACATTATATCACAATAGGATTTGTTTCGCATGTGGTGAAGTAGGAACCACCATTCCCACTTGTCCCAAGCTCGCTAAGTTGGAAGCTGAAGGAAGAGTTAAAAGGAATGAGCGGGGACAGATTCAACATCCTAATGGGATTGCAATTCAGACGTATGCCAGAGGAAACAGTCATTGAAGCACTTAAAAGGGAAGAGAAAATTCCTGTTTCCCACTTTGTTAGTGTCAAACCTGATAAGCCAAATCAGGAAGTTTTGACTAGCAAAGTGAAAAGGAAAACAAAAGCTAGAGTTTACGAAGACACTAGCGATGAAGGAGAAGACGAAGAAAGTGACAGTGATAATGATGCTTTTATGATCCCTGCATATGGCGAAGAAGAAACTGACAAAGAAGAATACTATGTCTATCCAGCAGAAAGGACTATAAAGACTGGCGTCAAAGCCAGACGAGAGCGCTTTGACGGAGTCTATCCTCCTGTTGGAAGAATAATATTGACCAGGAGATTGGATCAAAGGGTAAGGAAAATGTGATAGGGAATAAACCTATGACTGCCCCGCGAACAAAGCCAGCTCCCATGTCAAAGAAGGAACCCGTGATTAAAGAGAAGCCTAAACCACTAGCTAAGAGTGGGAAAGGCAACGAGGATATGAAGAAGACACAAAATGAACCGGCTTATGACGAAGAAAATGATGATATCATTATGGAAGATGTCCTCTTTTCCTAAGCCAGTTATAGCTAAGGAAGATAAGAAGAAAGAAGAAACAGGAGAAAACGCGAATTCCAATCCAAATCAAAAAGTTACACGTCATCGTATATCAGATTTGGCAGTACGAGCCAAACCCGAGAAGGTTTTGGAGTCAGTCCTTAGGACTCCAGTCTCTTTGGAAGTGGAGAAATTCTTGGTACATCACGGGAATTATCAGGAATTTTGGCCAATGTTATTAAACCAAAACCGCTTATCACGGAGAAAAGCCCAGGCTCACTCTATTTGGAGTAAGACCCGTGGCTTATTGATAAAGATGACTATGTATTGTGATGGCGAACCTATCAGTTGCCATTATTGATACCGGAAGTCAGCTCAATATCGTGAGCAGGCAAGTTTGGAAATCACAGATTAACCGCCCCATTGACGTAGGAAGAAGCATCTCTATGAATGATGCCAATGGAGGCGAAGGAAAGTTACAGGGATTAGTTGAGAATGTTCCACTCAGCTGTGGAGCAGTCCAAACCAAAGCTAATCTCTATGTTGGTGATCATGTTCCATTTAATTTGCTACTAGGAAGACCGTGGCAACGCGGAAACTATGTTAGCATTGACGAACGGCAAGATGGAACATGGCTCGTATTCAAAGATCCACGAAATCTTCAAGTAACACATGAGTTATTATGTACCCCTGACGGTATTAGTCCCGAGTGGGTATTTGAACCATCAACTTGGTTTGGTTCAAAATTCCCTAGTACTCACTTAATTTTTGGTGATGAAATGGCTATTGATAATGAGTCAGAATTATTTAATTTTGACTTATCTTCACTTAGCACAGCTGAAAATATGGGAAATTTCGTCGCAAATCAAAATAATGATATTTTGGTTAATTTACTTGGTTTACATAATCAACCCTCTGCAAATCCATCGAATATTCTAGAATATAATGACATCATGAGTGATGTCAGAGTTCTAGACCCACAATTTGAATATATACCTACTCTCTATGGTATAAAGGAACCCAGGATCTGGGGTATGAAAGATAACCCCCCAATATTCTCCCTCCAAAATGCTGCCGCTTGAATTACCTAATTTGGAAACTCAGGCAACCGGCACACAAAACTTTTCCGAGGCCGTTGGTACCATTTTAGGTACATCCGGCAATTTCCGACTGAGTTTCAATCCCCAAAACAACGATGAATTCCTATTACACCTACATCCGCTATCAAATTCTACCTCTCCCCTAGTCCGAGCCACACTTCCCTCTCCTCCATTCTCTCCCATCCAGCCGGCAGATGCCGAAACTGGATGGGTAGAGCCTTTTACTACTGGCAACCCTCCCACTCCTAACCTGGTATATCCAGATGACGCCGGAGTTGAAGGAACGGCCGCCACTGAAGGAAGTGAAGTGGGTCTATTGGGAGAAGGTATGTCTTTGAACGCTACTGAATTCACTCAACGTCTAACTGGATATATTGCACTATGCGCTAGAAAATAATGCTACTCTACAGCAGATCCTAGACGCCTCTACCATTATCCCCCCAGTCCCACAAGTACCTGTCCCAGCACTTCAGGTACAGTCCCATCCATCTACTCCTACCTCTACCCCCATTCTGGGAGCTGACCCTATCGTTTTGCCGGGTCATCCTGCTCTCAGCGCTGCCGCTTTTCCCAGTGAGCCGGCAGCTCAGGTCTTTTCAGTCTTTGGCGCCACTGCACAGCCACCTCAAGTACTTAGCGCGCCAGACCTTTTATATACCGCTACTCCTACTTCTACTCAGAGCGCCGCTACTACTGTGAACAACTCTTTACCATTTATCCCAGCATCTACCTACTTCTCTACCCCTCCTCCTTCTATTGAGGATTGGGGCCCCATTTCAACACATCCTACCTACAGTCCATCCCCAGTACCCTCTATCCCTCAGCCTTATGTTGAATCTCGTGTCCGCACTTCTGTACACTCACCTAGTAATGAACTCTGGGCCGACACACGTCGCGTCATCCACGTTTCTACCATCACCGATAATCCGTCCGAGCCGCCATTCATCAATCGCGTCCGTTTTTTGGAGGCACCGGCTAATGTTCCTACTAACAGCCCTTGTCCCTCCGAACCTTACCATTATAGTCCGCCGCCGTCGTATGCTTCGCATGGCTCTGATGTGAATGCACCGGACTCTACCACTATTCTACCTGTTCCCAACAGTCACCAATATCTGTTGGATTACTTTGCAACGGACCTTCCTACGACAACGGACTGTCATACACCGGCGCTACGTGATGTTACCGAGGCCTACAAAAAGTATTGCAAGTGCCAGGACAATTTATGTGCTACTGATTGGGACACTGCTACCTTTACGAAACATCCATTCGTTAACGAGGTGCAAGAACCCTTCCCTTCCGCAGGACCGAGATCCGAGCGAGATTGGGAGGACCGTGTTCTCGACCTTATTGATCACCGTCTGCACAGCCGTGCGCTTATCGCCATGCTCGAAGACAATATTTCGTGCCGCATGTTAGAAGAAGGACTTCGACGTCCGGGAGTCCTCGCATGCGATCCCAATCAGCGTATCGGCACGCATATTCCACCGACACATTACAAAGCAAAACACCCACCTATCAATCCTTTTTTCACGTTTGACGAAACTGATTATTTGAATTCACTTGCAGCTGTTGCCGAGTTTCACGGGGAACATAGCCTTGCGTCCTCCGTCGAAGCGGCCTTGTTTATGCCGTACCCCGATCCGGACATTATTCACGCGATGGTCCAGGAGGGAGTGCTCGAGGAGCAAAGCGAGTGTCAAATAATTTCATTTGCTCGTGACCGAGACCGTGCTCTCGGAATCGAACGAGTCCGTGTGTTTATAGTTGCTTATCATTCCTTTCGGTCCTCGAATCTATCTGACGTCCCACAGCTCCGTTTTTGCATGTGTCTCGACGGAGATGAGTTCGACGAATATTCCGATAGCGATGATGACGAACCGGGACCGGACAAGTCCCATATATTCTTTTTGGCTTGAAATTGAGGTGAACCCTCAATGTGTCTATGACAGATGTACACTGATGTCATCGTCTAGACAAAGCACTTGTATTTGTATCCGAATTTCTTCTATTTATCTATATTTCTATTTGAGCTCCTATTCTATTGATCTTTCTATATTTTTATTCATAACCCCCAAAAAAATCATCTCTTATTCTTTCACGTGTATTTTTAGTCTCGAATTTCCTTTTGTTTGCGCTGATGTATGTGCTTGTTTGTATTTGTATTGCGCTTGCACCCATTTTTCCCATTTCATTCTTGTTGTTTTTGATTCTCATCTTGTTTGTGCTATTATTGGCCTTTGCCTATATGTATTTTTATCCCAAAAGTTCCAGGTTCGAAAACCCGGGACACCTTTTTCCTTATATCTACCAGAGTCAAGTATGGTAGCATATGTTAGCAATGTTCCTAATGCTACATATGATTATCCTTATGATGAATCTGAGTTAATAAAGGAAACAGCAAGTGATAGTATATTCTGTCTAGTAATGTTCAGTGAAAATTTCACTGAAACTTCTAGTGATATACCTAAGCTTGTATATCCTGAAGACTTAGCAGAAGATCAAACAATTAAAGAATATTGTTTGAAGTTTACCTCCAAAGAAGAACGTCAAGCATGCCTCGAGGAGCTGTTTGACAATGTATCCGTCGATTCTGATTGGGAACCACCTAGTTCAGACAAGGAAATTGATGATGATTTTCTGGACTATGATGATGATGACTTGTACCTCAGTTATCAAGCATCTACCCTTTCTGATCCATCCTATAACCCAATCCTTACCATGTATAAACGAGTTGACAAGAAAGTCAAGCCCGTTTCCGGTACTTTCCCTCAAGATGCTCGAGTCTTGAGACGATTTCCACACGATCCACTAGAAACTATGATTCCCTTGACTCCTCATCCACCAGAATTTATCCCTGATGGAAGACTTACTGTTGAACGTATGAAAACTATTGATTTCAATCCCACCGGCTTTTTACGGCCTGAGGAAATCAAACTTTTCAAACACATTCTGCACCTAAATCAACAAGCACTAGCATTTGAAGAAACAGACAGAGGAACCCTCAAGGAATCATATTTCTCACCATATATTATCCCTACTATTCCCCATGTGCCTTGGGAATACAAAAATATCCCTATACCACCCGGTATCAGAGAAAAGGTCATTGATCTATTACGTACCAAGATCAATGCAGGAGTTTATGAACCCAGTCAATCAGCCTATCGTTCACGCTGGTTCTGTGTATTGAAGAAGAATGGAAAACTCCGTCTAGTCCATGATTTGCAACCCCTCAATAAAGTTTCTATACGAGATGCAGGCCTTATTCCTATTGTTGATGACTTCGTAGAGTCATTTGCAGGCCGGCAATGCTACACTGTATTCGATTTATTCTGGGGATTTGATGCCAGAAAAATGCACCCAGACAGTAGAGACTTGACAGCTTTCCTTACACCCCTAGGATTGCTCAGGTTAACAGCACTACCTATGGGATATACGAATGCACCTGCAGAATTCCAAAAGTGTACCAGCTTCATATTACAAGATGAAATTCCCCACATTGCAAATGTTTTTATTGATGACTTACCGGTCAAAGGACCTAAGTCTATCTACCCTGACAAAGAAGGAAACCCAGAGGTGTTAGAAGAAAACCCTGGGATCAGAAGATTTATTTGGGAACATGCTGTTGATGTGCATAGGATTATGCACCGCATTAAAGATGTTGGAGCAACTTTCTCTGCTACAAAAATACAACTATGTTTGCCAGATGTCCTAATAGTTGGACAACGATGCACACCAGAAGGAAGATTACCAGACACAGAAAAAGTCTCTAAAATCCTCAATTGGCCTATTCCTACTACAGTTAAAGAAGCACGAGGCTTCATGGGCCTTTGTGGAACAGTTCGTATTTGGATTCTAGGTTTCTCAGAGTTAGCAAAACCTATTACCCGACTATGGAGAAAAGATGAACCCTTTGTTTGGGGAGAAGAACAAGATGAAGCATTTGAAAAGTTGAAAGAAAGAGTATGTTCTGCCCCAGCAATGAGAAGTATCAATTATACTTCAGCCAACCCCGTGATTTTATCAGTGGATTCTAGTTTTATGGCTGTGGGAATTATATTGTCACAGATAGATGATGAAGGAAAAAGAAGACCAGCCCGTTATGGATCTTTACCAATGGGTGATACAGAGTCAAGGTATTCCCAGCCAAAACTAGAACTCTATGGACTCTACCGTGCACTTAGGCATTTCCGTTTATACATTATTGGAGTGCAGGCTCTAATTGTGGAAGTTGATGCAAAGTACATCAAAGGAATGCTTAATGAACCAGATTTACAACCCAATGCCACTATCAATCGTTGGATTCAAGGAATACTCCTATTTGATTTTACCCTAGTTCATGTTCCTGCTATACGTTTCAAAGGTCCTGATGCATTATCCAGGAGACCTTTAGCAGAAGATGAAGAGATAGAACCTGATGAAGATTCCTGGCTAGATGATATAGCCCTATTTTCTGGAATTTCTCAGGAACACTATCGACCCTATTCTATCCAATATCCCCAAAATTCCTATAATCCAACCAGTCTACCATCCATCCTTGCTTCTACAACTAGTCAGGAAAAGACGTTGAAGGACATCTACAAGTTTCTCACCACCCTTGAATCACCTCATTTTGAACGAAGTGTCCAGCGTAGAAAATTTGTTAACCGGGCAACACAGTTTTTTGTTCGTGGTGACCAGATGTTCAAACGATTAGTTGGACGACCTCCACTTCTTGTAGTATTTGATGAAAAGAAAAGACTTTCAATTCTTCATAATGCTCATGAAGAATTAGGACATAAAGGTGTACAAGGCACATTTGAGACCATTCGTTATCGTTTCTATTGGCCTCACTTGTACACGGATGTTAAGCATCATGTACAGTCTTGTCATGATTGCCAGGTCAGAAGTGTAAAAAAGATGCACATCCCTATTACCGTTTCTACCCCTGCCACTATATTTGTCAAGATTTATGTGGATATTATGAAGATGCCTTCAGCTGCAGGCCACAAAAATCTAGTACTTGCTAGGGATGATTTATCTCGTTATGTTGAAGGAAGAGCATTACGAACCCCATCTGCCAAAGCTATGGCAAAGTTTTTCTGGGAAGATTTGTATTGCAGATATGGAGCCATTGGACAAGTAGTGACTGACAATGGACCCGAAGTTAGAGGAGCATTTGAACAACTCCTCATGCGTGTTGATATCCCTCATGTTCAGATTTCACCTTACAATTCCCAAGCCAATGGAGTTGTTGAACGGGGGCATTTCAATATCAGGGAAGCTATAGTAAAAAGTTGTAAAAAGAATATTACAAAGTGGCCTGAAAAGGTTAGACAGGCCCTATTTGCGGAAAACATTACCACCAGTCGAACTACTGGATGGTCTCCCTTCTATCTATTACATGGTGTCCATCCCGTTCTACCATTTGATCTAGCAGAAGCCACCTTCATGGTAGAAGGATTCCATGCTAATATGAATCCAGCTGAATTCTTATCCCTACGTATTCGTCAAATTGAACGAAGACAAGAAGACTTAGACCATGCAGCAAAGACTTTAAAGAAGGCTAGGTTCAAGTCTAAAGCTCAATTTGAACACAAATTCCGTCTACGAATGCATCGCGATACTTTCCAAAAAGGAGACTTGGTTCTTGTACGCAATACAAGAATTGAGAAAGAACTCAATAGAAAAACAAAACCACGATATCTAGGACCTTTCGTTGTAGAAAGACAAACCAAGGGAGGTTCATATGTTCTCAGAGAAATGAATGGTGTCTTATCTAAACGCGGTGTAGCTGCATTTAGACTCGTACCTTATATCTCTAGAGACTCATTAATTCTATCATCACTATCAGACCCCCTTGAGGATGAAGAAGAACAATCATCACCACCAAGTGCCAATATTTCCAGTGAAGATGAGCCAATCTCAGAAAGTGATGGACTCATATAACCCATCCCAAACCCACCCTCATCCTGTGGACATGAAGAATTATGTTTGTACAGAGATAGGAAACAAAAATAAAAACAAAAGTCATTACCACTGAAGAAAACCAATCTATTGAGTATGCATCATATCAGAAGATAGGATTGCAAAATCATAGAGACCAATATTTATCAAAAGCACTTCCAAATCTATTTACCACATCCATCCTCACAACACGACAAGAAAGTCCAGCAGATATTGGACAAGAGTTATTGCTACAGCAACACATCTATTATTGTGATATAGCATACAACTGGGGACAGTTGTGATTTCACTGCCCCGCGGATGTCCTGCATGATGTGGGAATCATGCATGGACATGAATACTAGGTGACCCTCAAAAGATAAAGTCTGTTAGCTTAGTCCTCAGACTAGTCAACCCATACCTTGGTTTCAAACCATGGGTCCATATTTCCAGTTTTCCCCAAGTTTCATGATCTGAATACGTTTTGATGGAAAAAGTCTAATGTGAGATGGGAATCACATTTAGACCTAGTTGATGTGAGAAGGGAAATGAAGGTTAAGGTATAGCCTTGCCTTTGGCTTATTCACTTTGGCTAGAGAAAACCATAGAGAAAAGTACAAAGCCAATAAAAAACCTATCCAAAAAGACCGTGTTTCAATTCCTGCCAACTGCATTATTTTTTTGACTGTGTTTCAATTCCTGCCAACTGTCTTATTTTTGCTACCTACTTTTCTCTAGTGTTTCTTTACTTTACTTTTTCATTAGGATGCTTTGACTCACCTGACACTTCATAAAAATTGTACCCATAGGGTATGATGTCATTATGATGTCATAAGACTCCACAGATACTCCTGCAGGTATTCTGTTGAAAGATATTATGTCATCAAGCTCTAGATTATTCTACTCTACAATGACATCATTCATGATGTCATTTCCTTCTAGAATATTCTGCTCCACAATGACTCACTCTGACTCACTCATGGAAGGTTCTGGAATCTTTTGCTCCACAATGATGTCACTCTTGATGTCATTATGATGTCATTACTCCACATTCCAGAATGTTCTGCTCCACAATGATGTCATAGCTCCATCTTTCACTTGTATTTTATTCTTTTATTGGGTTTGACCCAATATTTTGATTGGTCCTCCTTATTTTTTATTGTTTGTGAACCTAGGTTACTTTCCCACACAAAATGTATATAAGGAGAGCCCATTCTCCCCCCAAAAAAATATGATCTCCCATTTGTAGCAATCTGCCTCTCAGATATTTCACTTGCAAAGTTAGTCCCTTTGAAGTGAGACAAGTGCAGGGAAAAGAATTCCCTTGAGATTATAAGTTTCTTACCTTAGAAACTTATTAGTGCCATAGACCAAGCGTTCTTGGTCATATATATTGTCTTTGAGACCCCTTTGTCTCATTGCTCTGTGCCCTTTGACTAAGCGATCTTAGTCATCTATCATATTGTTGAGACCACGTCTCACTAGTAGTCCCATAGACCAAGCGATCTTGGTCAAGTTATAGTCCCCTTTGTTCAAGCGATCTTGAACATATATCGTATATTTGAGACCATTGTCTCACAGTCAGGTGTCCATAGACCAAGCGATCTTGGTCATATTTCATATATTTGAGACCACGTCTCACTAGTTCCAGTATCCAAGTCCAGAGCCTAGAAGGAGATTTCCTAGGCAAATACATTCCAGAAACTGAATTACGTGTCTAGAAGCTTATTCCTAGACAAGAGATTTGAGTTTCAATAAAGAAAAGTAAAGCTCCGGCTAGGTTGATCTTTATAAAAAGATTAGTTTAGCGAGCCTCCCAAGAACTCACACGTTATCTACCACGAAATAGGAAAAGTCGTAGACCGTGTTAATCGAGGACTGGCAAGCAGTCTTATCCAAAGTGTAATTGTGGTGTCATTACATTTACACGACTTTATATAAGACCCTCGGTTATTAAGACAGCGCAACCAGTCGAAACTTCCATTGTCATTGACTCCGGCGCCGCCGGGTCGTTTATCAGCCGCGAATTTATTGAGAAACACAACATTCGCACCAAGAAATTATCGAAACCCTTCGCTATGGTCACAGCCGATGGCAGTGATTGCAAGGACAGGAAGATCCGAGAATATGTAGATCTCGGAATCAAGATTGATAAAAGAGTCATGTATGGAAAATTCAACGTGACCTGACTCCGAACCAAGGACCACATCCTCCTTGGATTCCCCTGGCTCCAAGCCATGAACCCAACCATCAATTGGGCAGAAAGCCATCTTACCCTGGATGAAACACCCCGATCCAAGGAAGTAGAAGAATGGCTAGATGAAGAAAGACAAGAGGCAGGCTTCAAGCCACTCTTCAAGAAACCGAAGCCTTACCCAAGGAAGGCCCCCAAGAAGGTGCCTATCACAGAACCAGCGACTCCTAAGAAGGCGCCAACCCCTGAACCTATGGTTCAGAAGAAGGAAGAATTCTGTGCCTCCATCGAGGAGATTCCCGATGAAGATGAACCTGTTCCACAGTTGAACCCTGACCCCCATAAAGAAGATGAGGGATTCGAAATCCCGAACTTTGACCAGAAACACGACGCATGGGTAAAAGATAACTTCGCACCAAAAGTCAAAGATTTGACCTCTTTTTCCCTCACTGACGATGAATTCCTCATTGAATACTCCCACGATGCCACCGCAGTACGCCTGATAGAGAATTTGGATTTGGACACTCCCCTCACCCGCGACGGTACATCGGCCTTTGAAACCAAGAAAATTGCAAAACCCCCATCACTTCCAGAATACCTGAAGACTAGCAACAAGTCCCAGGAATTAGCCATGGAAGGTGAGATTGAGAAAAAGAAGAAGACATTTGAAGAATTAGTCCCTTCTTACCTTCATGACTTCGCCGACCTATTTGCCAAAGACGGTCTTAACTCCATGCCACCTCACCGACCCGGTATTGATCACAGGATTGAAACTAAGCCTGGATATATCCCGAAATCATCCAAACTCTACCCCCTGTCTGAAAAGGAGAGAACTGCAGTCAAGGCATTCATCGATGAACATGTGAAAAAGGAATTCATCTCCCCCTCGAAATCACCTCAGTCAAGCGGTTTCTTCTTTGTTGGAAAGAAAGATGGATCACTATGGCCTTGTCAAGACTACCGGTATATTAATGAATGGACAATCAAGAACGCGTACCCCCTTCCTCTCATTCCGCCACTCTTAGCAAAACTTTGCGATGCAAAGTACTTCACCAAGATGGACGTCCGATCCGGTTACAACAACATCCGGATTCACCCTGAAGATAGATGGAAGGCGGCATTCACGACTGAATTTGGACTCTTTGAGCCGAATGTCATGTTCTTTGGTCTTTGCAACTCTCCCGGTACTTTCCAGGCCTACATGAACTAGACGTTCCAACAGGAACTGAATGAAGGATGGCTCATCGTCTACATGGATGACATCCTGATATTCTCCAAGAGCCTAGAAGAACACCACGAACGGACCTGTTGGATACTTGATATCCTTAGAAGAGAGAAATTGTTCCTGAAAGCAGAAAAGTGCCTTTTCGACGTACAAGAAGTCGACTACCTCGGAATGATCATCAGACCTGGACAGATCGCAATGGACCCCGCCAAACTCAAAGGCATTGCAGACTGGCCAACACCAAAGACGGTCACCAATGTTCGGTCATTCCTCGGATTTTGCAACTTTTACCGACACTTTATCCCGCATTTCTCTGACATTGCAAAACCCCTGAACAACCTGACGAAGAAAACTCAGCCATTCAGCTGGAATGATGAAGAAGAAGGCAGCTTCCAAGCACTCAGGAAGTGCTTTATGACGGAACCTGTCCTTAGAAACCCGGATCCTGCAAAGCAATTTGCTATTGCAACTGATGCATCCCTAGTAGCAACTGGAGCAGTGCTACTACAGACTGATGAAAACGGTGCATATCATCCCTGCACCTATCTCTCCGCATCCCTCAACGCAGCGGAACAAAACTATCAGATCTATGATAGGGAACTATTGGCCGTTATCTGAGCCTTAGTAGATTGGAGACACTATCTTGAAGGACATGGTCACCTGGTCATCGTATTCACGGACCACATGAACCTCCTCTACTCCAGATCTGCCCAGCAACTGACTTGCTGACAGGCTCATTGGCAACTCACTCTGAACTGAATTCGATCTCGAATTTCATCATGTCGCAGGAACAAAGCTCGCTGCCCCTGATGCCCTATCACAGCTGCCCTGACCACCATCCTACTGAAACCGACAATCAAAATGTAGTTCTACTACCTGATGACATGTTTGTACGGTTAATCGACATAGAACTGGAAGCAGCATTGAAGTCTGATGACCCGACAGCAGATCCTATTGTCAAGACTGCCAGTGATGCCTTGGATGGGCTTTGTCTGCCCCCTATGAAATCGGCCCTATCTGATTGGAAGTTTACGGATGGTATCCTCCAATACAAGAACTGCGCCTACGCACCCCCCACACTCCGAAGCCGCATTTGCAGCTTCACCATGATCACCCAACCTGCCAGACACCCCGGCCGATTCAAGACAGAAGAATTAGTCAAGCAGAGACTATTGGTGGCCCCAGATGGGCACCTTTATCAGGAAATATATCGAAGGATGCGCTATGTGTCAGCAAATGAAATCTGACACTCACCCCACCACCCCTCCCTTGAAACCTATCAGTTCCTCCGGTGTACACCCCTTTTCCCAGCTATCCGTCGACCTGATCACTGACCTCCCGGAGAGTGGTGGTTATGATTCTATGATGGTTGTGGTAGACCACGGACTTACAAAGGGGGTAATTATTTCACCTTGCAAAAAGAACATCACCTCCTGAAGGAGTGGCAGCAACTATTTTTCAAGAAAGTCTTCCAGCATTTTGGGCTCCATGACAAGCTCATTTCAGATCATGGGCCGCAATTCGCATCGAAGTTCTCCAAAGAACTCGGGAGATTACTGGACTATGAGGTTGCATTATCTACCGCATACCATCCACAGACCGACAGGCAGACAGAAAGATCGAACCAGGAGATCGAAACATACCTCCGGATCTACTGCCGATCGAACCCTGAAACCTGGGTACAGCACCTACCCATGGCAGAATTTGTGCACAACCACCGAAAGCACGATGCACGGAACACATCCCCTGTTCTTCCTGATGATGGGCTATGAGCCCAGAGGCATCCCCTACACCTTCCCACCTACCGACATCCCTGCGGCTGAGGACCGCGTCACCAACCTCCAGGAAATGAGAGAAGAAGCGGTGTCTTGCCACAACATCGCTATGCAACGAATGGCCGAAAGATCGCACAGGAAGAAGTATGAACCATGGAAGATAGGAGACAAGGTTTGGTTGTCAGCAGAGCACCTGTTAACGCACCTACCCTCGAAGAAGCTGGCGCCAAAGCAGCATGGCCCCTTTACCATTACCAAGGTGCTATCTCCCATCACCTTCACACTCCAGCTCCCGGAACAATGGAAAGTCCACCCCACATTCCACGCATCTGAACTATCTTCCTATCGGGAGACAGAGATCCACGGTCCTGAATTTCATCGAACCCTCACCTGACATTATCAATGGGGTTGAGGAGTACGAAGTTGAAGTGATTCTCGCTCACAAAGGAACAGCGGCACGCTGTCGCTATCTAGTATCCTGGAAAGGGTACTCATCTGCCAGCAATGAATGGCTCAAGGAGGCCTGATCTAGAAAATTCCCAGATGCTTCTCAAAGTGTATAAGAAGAGGACGAAACTTGCTTGTACAACAGCAAGTCTTTGAAACCCACAGAGATAACATGGCCACTCTTCCCCCTAACACATCCACCATTAAAGAACAGTTCATCCTTGATGAAAACTCCTCCCTTGCCTCCTCCATCTCAGACCCCTCATCTTCAGAGGATACCGACTCATTGCTTGCATCCTCTCTTTATTTCACCATTGTTGATCGTATTGAGGGAGACGCTCTCTTTGAGGCAACATTACTATCTGAGCAACACGCACTCGAACTGGAGAAAATCTTCATCAGATGCCCAGCCAGAAGTGCCGCCATCATTTCCGCCATCATCCACCTCATCCGCACTACACGCCTAATAGAACTATCCGCAAACAGACTCCCGAGCGCATCCGCTCAAGAAGCCCATGAAATCGTCCACTGCCAGAGGTGCATCTGTTCTATTGTGCTCCAGCTCCTTCCTGATAGCCTTAAGCCTGACCTGCTATCAGTTGTGCACATTGTTGCCAACAGAACCGCGACTCAAGTCGCTCGCCCGCCTTCTCCTCATCCTACTCACGCCGATAATCAGTCACCAAATTGTGACTCGACTCCCGCTCCGCTCCCAGTTAGAGCACCGCAACCTCAGGTTGCCACCAGGGGAAGAAAATCCCCCAGATATTGAACCACCCGCTCATGGGGAAAGCAATGTATAACAACACCATCCCCAGAACCTAAGAGAAAGGAGGTCATTGACCTCACATCCCCCTCGCCATCCCCCGCACCTAAAATCTCGGCAAAGATGCCAGGATTTGACAACATTAAGTGCCGCATCTGTGGCGAGTATGGGCATCGCCACAAGAACTGCCCACAGTACTCTTGCGTGGTATGCCACGTCCTAGTCTCTGGACACCTTTTGGTCTATTGTAAAGACCTAAAAGGCACCTATCTGCTTCCAATTGTCTATACTGACAATGAGGACTACAATGAGGGAGCAGGATATGGGCAAGGTTGCCATACCTATTCTTGTGGATATTATAACTACCGTAAATTGCTATGTTATCAGGCTGGAGCTACAGACCTACTAGACAAGGCCTTTGACTTGGATGCTGCAGACAAGCTTCAAAATGACTTGGAGGTATCCAAACTGATATGTAATCAGATCAAATATATCATGATATAGTTCGTCTCATCACACTTATTTGTAGGATGTTGATGTTTGGAAATCTCAGTGTTCAAATCAGCTGCCACTTACTCCAACTCACCAGAAGAGAAAGCACTCTGGGTCTGACTTTATTGAAGGACACACTCAGGCTGTCACAGTAAGTCATATTTCTTGGTTCTCAGCCT